>NW_025949673.1:0-11260 GCF_021028975.2 Sphaerodactylus townsendi
GTAGTAAATATATTTGGGGAGGTTATGAAGGATATTTACCACATTCCTTTCCCCACAGAATTCTTTTCAGATGCTGGGAAGGTTTATTCTCAGGGTTTCAGGACCCAACTAAATATAATAGCCATGTGAATCAGGTGGCTACAGTGGTGAAGATTAAGGAGACAGCCCAATCTATGCTTCCAGGAAGTGTGGGGAGGGAGCTAGGCACAACCCAAATGGACTTATGCCACCCTTTCACTCCCAGGCATACCCCTAGTCCACTCTCAGATGTGCCGATAGCCAAATTTAGGCCAGCACAGCACTGAGGCCTCAGCCCTCTTCCAGATCTGGTGGCACCAAGCTGTGTGGCACTCACCTGCCACCATTTTTGCCCCCTCTACCAGTAATTATGCCACTTGTGCCAGTGAGGTGGGGACCAATGCAAGCCTGAACCAATTCCCCAGGTTCCCTTCACCTCCACCCTCCTGAACTGGGCTGCTCACCACTCCTTTCTGCGGAACTGTGGGCACTTGCTGATCAAGATGTGAATTGGAGATACGTATTGAATTAGTATGTGGAGCTATGTGCAAACTTATGCTACATCGACTTAAGTGAATCCTTTCTAAGTCTCTGGGTGAGCATGCAGTGTTCTGGCCAGTAGTAGCACCTATCAGCAGTTTAGGGTGGAGGACAACTGGATCTATTCAGTCTCCCCCTCAGGGACGGAGGTATAGATTTTTTATGGGGGGGGGGTTCGGTGGTGGGGCCACACACACACCGCCCCTAGGGCATGGCCACACCTCTCCAAGCCCCGCTTCTGTCCTAACGCTTATAAAAGCAGCTCTCCGAGGTCGGGGATGGCAGACTCCCCTCCCCTGCCCTCCCCTGCCCCTCCCCTCTGGGCAGAGGCATAGAGGGAAAATGGAGCCTGGTGCAAAATCTGAGTTTTGCGCCCCCGCCCCATCCCAGGCAGCCGCTGTGATGCTGGAATCCACCCCCAAACAACATCACTCTCAATGGTGTTTAAACTAGAGAGCCCAAATTCTCCTTTTAAATCCACCTCAAAGGGAGAATCTGGGGTCCCTAGTTAAACAATATTGTAAGCGATGCTGTTTTGGGGTGGATTATCACCCACCCTGAAACAGCATCACTTTCAATGTGGCGTAGTGGTTAAGAGCAGTTGCATTCTAATCTGGAGGAACCAGGCTTGATTCCCTGCTCTTCTATTTGAGCTGTGGAGGCTTATCTGGGGAATTCAGATTAGCCTGTGCACTCCCACACACACCAGCTGGGTGACCTTGGGCTAGTCCAGGGGTAGGGAACCTGTAACACTCAAAGAGCCATTTGGACCTGTTTTCCATGGGAAAAGAAAACACTTGGAGCCGCAAATAATTTTTGACATTTAAAATAAAGATAACACTATATATATTGGCTTTTTTATACCTTTTACTCCGCTCATTCTGAGAAGCGCATGGATGCGTCCGCCCTGCCGCCTGCAGGGCGGGCAAGGATGGGGCCAGCGGCTTGGCCTCCCTGACCGCCGGGAAAGCGCCCGCCCCGCTTGAACGGGGTGGGCAAGAGGGGAAGCCCGCGGCACGGCCCAGCCAACCGTGGGCAGTTGGTGCGCCCGCCCTGCTGCCCGCAGGGCGGGCAAGGATGGGGCCGGCAGCTTGGCTCGAGAACCGCAGTGCAAGGGCAGAAGAGCCGCATGAGGCTCTCGAGCCGCAGGTTCCCTACCCCTGGGCTAGTCACAGCTTTTTTTTTTTTTTTTAGAATAGAATAGAATCTTTATTGGCCAAGTGTGATTGGACACACAAGGAATTTGTCTCCGGTGCATATGCTCTCAGTGTACATAAAAGAAAATACATTTGTCAAGAATCATAAGGTACAGCACTTAATGATTGTCATATAGGTCTAGTAAGCAATCAGGAAACAATCAATAGTAATAAAAACATAAAATGTAAAATCATAAAATAAAATGAAATGTCAGCACAGGCTATAGTCATACAGTCATAATTGGGAGGAGATGGGAAATAGGAATGATGAAAAAAGTAGTGCAGTAATTATATAATAAATATATAATAAATAGTTTGACATTATCGAGGGAATTATTTGTTTAACAGAGTGATGGCATTCGGGAAAAAACTGTTCTTATGTCTAGTTGTCTTGGTGTGCAGTGCTCTGTAGCGACGTTTAGAGGGTAAGAGTTGAAACAGTTTATGTCCAGGATGCGAGGGGTCAGTAAATATTTTCACAGCCCTTTTTTTGACCCGTGCAGTATACAGGTCCTCAATGGAAGGCAGGTTAGCAGCAATTGTTTTTTCTGCAGTTCTGATTATTCTCTGAAGTCTGTGTCGATCTTGTTGGGTTGCAGAACCAAACCACACTGTTACAGAGGTGCAGATAACAGACTCAATGATTCCTCTGTAGAACTGTATCAGCAGCTCCTTGGGCAGTTTGAGCTTCCTGAGTTGGCGCAGAAAGAACATTCTTTGTTGTGCTTTTTTGATGACATTTTTGATATTAGGTGTCCATTTTAGGTCATGAGATATGATGGAGCCTAGAAATTTAAAGGTCTCTACTGTTGATACTGTGTTGTCTAGTATTGTGAGAGGAGGTAGGATGGGAGGGTTTCTCCTGAAATCTACCACCATTTCTACGGTTTTAAGTGTGTTCAGTTCTAGATTGTTCCAGTGGCACCACGAGGCTAGTTGTTCAACCTCCCGTCTGTATGCGGTTTCATCGTTGTCTCGAATGAGACCAATCACTGTTGTATCATCTGCAAATTTCAGTATTTTAACAGATGGATCGTTTGAGATGCAGTCATTGGTATACAGAGAGAAGAGAAGTGGTGAAAGTACACAGCCTTGGGGGGGCCCTGTGCTCATTTTACAGGTGTCTGATGTAATTTTTCCTAGCTTCACCTGCTGTTTCCTATCTGTTAGGAAGCTTGTGATCCACTTACAAATATGCTCAGGTACTGCTAGCTGATTTAGTTTGGTTAGAAGAATGTCCAGTCTGATAGTATTGAATGCTGAACTAAAGTCAACAAAGAGGACCCTTGCATAGGTCTTTGGCGATTCAAGATGCTGTAGGATATAGTGCAAAGCCATATTAACAGCATCGTCTGTCGATCTATTTGCTCGGTATGCAAATTGCAAGGGGTCCAACAGTGGATCCGTGATGGTTTTCAAATGGTACATCACTAGCCTTTCAAAAGTTTTCATAACTACAGATGTTAGAGCAACTGGTCTGTAGTCGTTCAGTTCCTTGATGGAAGGCTTCTTCGGCACTGGGACGGAGATCTCTCAGCCCCACCCACCTCACAGGGTGTTTGTTGTGAGGGAGCAAGGGGAAGGCGATTGTAAGCCTATTTGAGTCTCCTACAGGAGAGAAAGGGGGGATATAAATCCAAACTCCTCCTCCACCTCCTCCACCTCCTCCACCTCCTCCTCCTCCTCCTCCTCCTCCTCCTCCTCCTCCTCTTCTTCTTCTTCTTCTTCTTCTTCTTCTTCTTCTTCTTCTTCTTCTTCTTCTTCTTCTTCTTCTTCTTCTTCTTCTTCTTCTTCTTCTTCTTCTTCTTAACTGAGGACCTCAGATTCTCCCTTTAAATCCATGCCGAAGGGGGTGGATTTAAAAGGAGAATCTGGGGAAATTTGGAGGGTGCCTGATGTCAGGAGTGCAATTGTTAAGCTAGAAGCACCAAACTTTCAGGGTATCTTTAGGAGTCTTTCCTAATGATACCACCCAGGTTTGGTGAAGTTTGGCTCAGGGGGTCCAAAGTTATGGACCCTCAAAGGTGTAGCGCCCATCTCCTATTAGCTCCCATTGCAAACCATGGGGGCACCAGCTTTGAGAGTCCATAGCTTTGGACTCCCTGGACCAAACTTCACAGAACCTGAATAGTATCAATAAGAGACTCTCCTGATAGTACATCTCAGGTTTGGTGAAATTTGGTTCAGGATGTCCAAAGTTATGTACCCTCAAAAATGTAGCCTTCATCTATTAGCTCCCATTGAAAACAATGGAGGATGGGGCACTCCCTTTGGGAGTTTATAACTTTGTACCCCCTGGACCAAACCTTACCAACCCTGGGTTGTATCATCAGGAGAGTCCCCCAAACTATCCCTGAAAATTTGGTGCTGCTATCCCAAAACAATGAGCCCCCTGCAGGCCAAAAACCAAAAAAGCACTAAAATGTTTTAAAAACCCACAAACGGAGCGGCGGAGCTTCGGACATGAATGGGGGGGTTCAATCCCGAGAACCCCCCCCTTACCTAAATCCATGCTCCCTTTTTCTTTTGTGCACCCTATTAGCTCACTTTGTCACAGCTATCAGTATTCACCATGTGCTTGTCATGGAAAATTTTTCACGCAACTGGTGTGTGTACACCCAACACTATGCATGAAAATCTATATTTATGGAAATCTGTAACTAGTTCTTCTACTTGTAAAAATGAGAAGAAAGGAACCTTCTGACTACCCACAAAGGCTCTGCTGGGGATCCTTTTAAAAGCTGGGTGCATGATAGTTTACTGCAATAAATTATAAGATGTTTCTGTTTTGTTTTGTTTACAAAATTATTATCTTGCCTTTCTACCCTGACAAGAACCATCAAGGTGGCTAACAAACTAAAACATACAAAATACAAAATTCTAATTAGCCCACATCTGCACCAAAACTGCATTTAGGCACCAGCTCAGAGTTTTTACAGCTTGTCTGGGATTAGCCAGGAAACCTGTAAAATTCCATGTATTTTTTTTCCAACATGGGTCACATGATCTCCAGCCTAGCCTTTTGGACAGTTAAGAGGAGACACTCTCTTCCATTTTAACCTGCAGAAAAGCTGGTTGGATCCTCCTACAACTGGTGGTGATACTGCTTGTGCGACTCACTTATGTATTGGAATGGGCTCCCCACGGAATTAGTTAAAAATCTATTAGAGTTGTCTTTCTTTTTTGTTAGAAACAATCTCCATTTCAGCATGGAATACAATAATCAAAGTAGCCAAGTGGCTCCCCTTTCCGCAGTTGTCTGCGGTCTGAAGAACAGCAATTCTAGAGTATTAAAATGGGACAGAATCCCTGTTTATATTTGTATGTGTATTTGTATGTGTTTATATTTGTATGTGTATTAAATGGGGGAAGGAGTGGAATAGTAGGATTGGGTTGGTCCTGAGTTAGACAACATGGGATGAGATGACCATTCAAGAACCCTGATTCCCAGTCATTTGGCACCTTCACTGTATGAAAAGGAACTCCCAGGTCAAGCATGAAGTTCTCCTGGAGTTACAATTGATATCCAGGCAACAATATCCTCTGAAGAAATGGCAGCTTTGGAGGGCACATTCTGTGGCATCATGTTCCTACTGAGAGGAGAAGGATAAGATGAAAGGTAGGGAAAAGGTTGACACATTTGTAAGAAAAGAAGGAATCAGGGGGGGAAAAGATGGCAGATTGATGACTATAGTAGGCACACAGGGACATATGGAAGGAGACAATCCTTCCAATATGGCATCTCAGGTCATGAAGAACTTTAAAAGTCATAAACCTTGAGTTGAAATTGGAAACAGATTTGCAGCCACTGTAGCAGTTTCAAGGTGGGCAACATATGTTCCCAATGGCTAGCCCCTTGGTGATAGTCACTCGTTTGTCTTCAAGGTCAGAGCCGTATACAGAATGTTGCATTAATCTAATTGTGAGGTCAGAGAATCATGAATCAACATGACCCGATCAGCTGAGTCTAGGTAAAAAGAGAGTTGGCAAATCAGATGCAGTTGATAGAAGGTTCTCCTGAACACCATACCAATCTGCTTTTCAAACAGCAGGGCTGGGTCCATGACCCTCCCAAGGTCTTAACTTGCTCTTAAAATGCAAAGTCCGTCCAGCACAAGTGGATTTAGTATCAGCCATTCCAATCAGCCTTACCTCTTTCTTGTCTGGATTCAGTTTCATCTTGTTCTGCTTTAACTACATGACCACAGCCTCAAAGCTTAATTCCTCATTTCTCTACTGAAGTAGGCTTTCTGGCCGACAGACAGGCTGTAAAGAACCTTTTCATATGTCTGCAACTATATTTGCCATCTCCTGAGAACATCTCTTATTTTAAAGATAGGCATAGATGGAAAAAGCGGCCACTGTTTCTAGAGGGTAAGAACTGGACTTCTACTTTAGAAAGAAGAATGGGATTATATCCAATTTCAATAAGTTTCCATGCATCTTATCACTCTACACATCAAAAACTGAAGTCTCCCTAAGAAACCATCCTGCAACTTTGGTGGCTTCTTCCATTCTAAAGATATAGGCTCCATAAGCAACCTCTTGGAAGACTTCAACCTTTATTGGATTCTTGTACTTGTTTGGACTCTGGGGGTTGTATAGCATTTTAAAATATAATATAGCCAATTTAGCATTATACAGCACCAATCAGCCATGATCAATAACCTATGTCCCATGTGAAAGTGTTTTTCGAATTGTTTTGTTCACCATCCTCTTCATTGCCTTACTGATCTCTTTGTTCTTCAGACTGTAGATAATTGGGTTCAACATGGGTGTTATAGCAGTGTACGTCAAAGCCAGCATTTTGTTACTGTCCTGTGAATAAGTGGATTTGGGCTTTAGATAGATCAGGCTGCCACTCCCATAGTACAAAATCACCACCAAGAGGTGTGAAGAGCAAGTGGAGAAGGCTTTCTTACGGCTTTCCACTGTTGCCATCTTTAAGATGCTGGTAACAATCAGAATGTAGGACACAAGGATGAGGGAAAAGGGGGTCAAAATAACTAGGATTGTTGCTGTAAAAAGCTGCATCTCATATGAAGAAGTGTCAATGCAAGAAAGCTTAATGAGGGGTGGAATATCACAGAAAAAATAATTGATTTGATTTGATCCACAAAAGGGCAAGTTAAAAACCCACACTGTCTGAAGCAGAGACACCAAATTGCCAAAGAACCATGAGAGGATTGTCAGCGAAAGGCAGACTTTCTCACTCATGATTATCATGTACATCAGTGGTTTGCATATGGCCACATAACGGTCATAGGCCATAGCTGCCAAGAGGAAGCATTCAGAAGCCCCTAGGAAAAGCAAGAAGAACATTTGGGCAGCACAGCCAGTATAGGAAATTCTGTTGTCCTCCGACAGGAAATTCACCAGCATTTTGGGGAGGGTAACTGAAGAGTAGCAGACATCCAAGAATGAGAGGACCTTGAGAAAAAAATACATTGGTGTGTGAAGAAATGGATCTCCCAGGATCAGAATGAAAATTAGCATATTGCCCACCATTATGACTATGTAAACCAAGAGAAATACAATGAACAATAGCACTTGCAGGTCAGGATGATCGCTTAAACCCAAAACGACAAATTCAGTCACTTCAGTAAAATTGGTTGACCTTGGTAAAATTATTTTCTTCATTTGGAAGGGGAACAAATACCATCAAAGGGCAGTCTTTGTTGACACTTCACTGAATGATGAAATGATGACAATCAATTTAGCAGTTTCCTTTTGATTCTCTAAAGTCCAGTGTTCTTACTATGAAAACAGTCCTGAAAATTAAATTAAATGCACTGTTAATTTAAGAATTTAGGAGTTCTTAAACTGTCTGTGCTTTATTCTCAGCGTTAAGTAAAGCTGCTCAGTATCCACAGTGAATATTTGACCATGCAAAATACTATGCTGGGAAATGGAAGATCTGGATGGATAAAGAGTCATGTGGGATGGATGCTGCAGTGATTAGGGGATTTAAGAGATATCACCTCTTTCCCTTCATGGACCTATAGCAACGCTGGTAAGATCCAACTCACTGAGAAAATGGGCTAGACTTGCATCAAAAGCATGAACATACCTTTTTCATGGGGGAAAAATTCTTGTGTTTAAACTATTTGGGATGGACGTTTTCCACACTGCCCTTACGTAGGAGCAAATATTTCTTGACTCCCTTTTGTAAGTAAATATATCACATATGGCAGCGGCTAGACGAACAGTTTCGATTTATATCCTCCTTTCTGTTCTGTAAAAATACTCGGAGAGGCTTACAAACTTCTTTCCCTTCCTCTCCCCACAACAGACACCTTGGACGTCTTGGGGGGAAACACTGCAGATATCCTCCCCAAGATGTCCTTTTAGTGTCTCATATGTGCTGGGAAGAACTGGGAGAGTTCTGAGAGAACTGTGACTAGCCCAAGGTCACCAAGTAGGTTTTGGGTGTAGAAGAGGGGGAATGAATTCAGCTCACCAGATAAAAGTCCACCACTCAGGTGGAGGAGTGGGGAATCAAGCCCTGTTCCCCAGATTAGAGTCCCCCTGCTCTTAACCACTACACCACACTGGCATACTATATACAAATCTAATATGTATAAAATGAACTTTTAAGGGATTTATGCTCACAGTACTGCTAATGCCTTAGAACATAAATACTCACAGACATTTGTGTACTCATATGATAAATCACACACTGGCTGGTTCTGTAAAGCCTTCATATATACCAATATTTCTTTTCACTAGATGCTTTCTAACCCTGTCCTCCCCTGCCACCAGTTCACCCATTATGAAGAACTCACTGCATATAAACCTGCAGAAATTACACTTAGTTTTTTGAGACTGTGGAATCATTAAAAACCACACGCTTAAAAGTGTTGAGATCTAGTTAATCTGGATAACTTCAATATTTCTATATATTTCTATATCTTAGGGAAGACTCTCTGGCCCTATGTGGATAATGAAATCTGCAATAATTGGTCAGTGACAGCCAAAGGAGAGAGCTCTACAAGCTAAACTGAAAAATGTGATTTGGTAAATTAACCACATTAAATAAATAGGTGAATAGTAAAGCAGCTTCACATGGGATGGAATGTTAACATAAAAAGAGGATTCTGTTGGGTGACACCAGTGAGCCCTCTAGTCTAGCACTCAAACAGAAACCAAATGTGTTGCCCTGCAGGACAACTACGTGTGCATAGAAGCAAAGGACTTCTCCTGATGATGTCTTTTGGCACTGCTATTCAGAAGTTTGCTGCCCAATTCCCCCCCTTTAAACACCAGGGCTAGTAGCTATTGCTGGACCAACATCAGCTGGATGGTTAGTTATTGTATAAGAGTCAGTTAAAGTAGTAATCAGGCTTTCAAGGACTGCAAAATCACACCGGGGGGTGGGGGGGGAGATTTTGAAGGTATTTTTCAAAATCTCTGTCCCTATCTGTGACTCCATGCAAGCCCCCAATTTGTCATCAAACATCTCACAGTAAAGTTGCTATCCTAATCTCCCATGATGATTATGAATGCTGGGGGTTGGGGGAAGAAGACCATTTGAAGTCTAGTTAGGACTCTTCCCATATTCACAGAATTCCCCAAATAAAGGGCGCCCCACAAAAAAAGGGTTGTCATATACTGAGTAAGCTCCAAAGTATGTTGAATATTGAAAAACTCAAAGGGGAAATATTGGAGTTGAAGAAATCAACCTGTTCAAGTCCCTGAGATCCTATAAAATCCTGAACAGGATTATTTTAGGGGTGGCACCATCACTAACATTTTTTTCCACAGGTGAACTTACCATATTTCCAAGTGGTGATTGAAAAAAATCTTTATGACCCGAGGAAACATTTATTACCCTGTTTACAGACCCAAGTATATTTTACCATGCAGTTCCGAAGAATTACACTCCCCTAAACTCATTGAGTTCAGTAAACTTTGAAGGCTGTAATTCTGCTCAGAACTGCACCATCTGTGAATTGTTTGCATCCCAAAGAAATCAGTTGAAGTACAAAAGCTATCTTTTTCAGAGTATCAACTGCTTGCTTTAAAAGAGTTATTTTTATTTAAAGAGAAAATGTCTTAAAATACCTCTAACTATCCTGCCATGCAAACAGTTATAGCAACTGAAGGATTTAAAACAAACAAAATCATTTAAGTATTATACGGATTGAAACTAATTTGCAATATAATAATTGCATGTGAAATGCTGGTTTTAATTTTTTTTTAAAAAATAACAGGGTGTAAAATCTGAATGTGGTACCCTAACTAAAATGATGCTTCCTTTGGACAGAATCATCCGAAGCTAAACATTTTAAAATTGCTTTCCTAAGCACCGGGACATTCTTCAAACTCCACTGAAGTTAACTGGTTTAGACAGTTATAACTCTGCTTGGAATGGCACTGGAAAGTCTCATTGCTATTTAATGGGAAATGTTCCTTCTTTTGAAATCTATGGGATTTGTATAACTTTAACAAATTGACAATTTGAAATTATAAAATGCTAATAGATCTAAGAACATTCATCCACCCTTTGATTACAAATAGATCAATGGAATTAACTTGCCAACATCCTAAACATCCTTATATTATCAGAAAACAATTAGACTTGTTAGTTACATTAGACTTAATGTAGCCAAAGTTGAATATTTGAAACTCACATTAAATATAGTGATATTTTAAATCATTCTTATTAGTTAACTGAAACAGTTTAAATGTATAAGTGTTTAACTTATCAGAAAATAACACGGAAATCTGATATGGCTTAATGGTGACATACGTCTGCATGCTTTTTTCTGTCTCTTTGTCTCTGGATGGATGGATGGATGGATGGATGGATGGATGGATGGATGAATGGATGGATGCAGGGATGGATGCAGGGATGGATGCAGGGATGGATGCATGCAGGGATGGATGCATGCAGGGATGCAGGGATGTATGCAGGGATGTATGCAGGGATGCAGGGTGCAGGGTGCAGGGTGCAGGGATGCAGGGATAGATTTATTCTTGGGATTTGTTCTTGTGTTATATGAAAAGTTTTACTTACCACAAAAATGAGAACAATTCACCACAGGTTCCACGATTCCTAGAAATCTCAAGAAAACAAAATCAAGTATTCAGATGATTTCTTCTGCTATTGAAGTGGAAAAGTAGAATCTAAACACTGCTTTCAACTATAATGCTTTTGATTTCCTTACAATATTTCTGATAGAAAATGGGAATTATAATTCTTCCATTTTACTCCCAGTTCATATATGCCTAGTTTAAAGAATGGGCAGATGAATTTCAGAACTCTATTTTAGAGAACTGCAGACTGTCCCTAAGGAAGAAAAACCTAGAGACTTCTAAGGAACTTCTCACCATTATGTCTACAGTTACATTTCTTTCATGCACATTCCAGTCACAAAGTTTCATGACTGAAGTCATAGTACTATATATATGCTAATTAAGGTTGTTGTTATTGAAGTTATCAAACTCATGTAGCAGAAAGAAAGAAAGAAAGAAAGAAAGAAAGAAAGAAAGAAAGAAAGAAA
>NW_025949674.1:0-11255 GCF_021028975.2 Sphaerodactylus townsendi
CCTTCTTCTTCTTCTTCTAATTCTAATTCTAATTCTAATTCTAATTCTAATTCTAATTCTAATTCTAATACAGCACCTTTTGGGTACAGAATTGCATCCTGAGTGTCACATATGTTTCCAGTATATACATGAATTGTTCTCAAATGCTACAGCTTGTCTTAAATAGAAATCTTCATGCTATATATTGTGAGGGAATAAATCCTTCACCCAAAATCAAAAACATTCCATAGGAGTTCTTCAAAATGTCCAATGTTTCTGTTACAAAAGAAAACAAAAATCCTAATTTGTCAAAAAATCATAATTTTCCCAGGCCTTTGCATTTGCTTGCTTGCTTTTCCTTTCTCATTCATTCATTCATTCATTCATTCATTCATTCATTCATTCATTCATTCATTCATTCATTCATTCATTCATTCATTCATTCATTTTGGTGTTTGGGAACCGAAACAGCTGCCATGGCTAATCTCCTTTTGTTAGGTCTGCAGTGAATGACTGTTCTCTAGAGATATAAAACAACTTGCTAAGCATTTCTGTTTTCTGAGCAGAAAACACTTCAATTTTTTATTGGCTGGGCTTGACCACAGAATCACTGTACAAGTAGCTAGGTTTCCATCCCAGCTAGGAAAATAGAAGCTGAGATAATGACTTGTGCATAATTTACTGTGATCACCTCTAACCTTCTCCATAGTCCAACGGACTTGGTTGGACGATTTGTAGAGAGATAATTTTAGGCAATTAATGAATTGCCATTATTTGTCCTGTTTCAGAAATGCCTTGTGGGTTGTAATAAAGGTGGATGGATGGATGGGCCGATCTGGTAAGTCATTTGTTTCCAGCACTTACACACATATAAAACTGCATTATGCCAACCCAGAACTCTTGTCCACCTTGTTCAGTATCACCTGCTCTGACTGGCAGTGGCTCTCAAAGACAGAATGGTCTTCCCCAACACTTGATCTTTGAGATCTTTTGCTCAGACAGATCAGAGAAGGAAGCTGGGACCTTCTAAATCCAAAGCAAGAAGAACTAAGCCATGGTCTCGTACTTATTAGATAGAAGGAATAGTGATTTGCCTTGACCTGGAAGGCCCACACTAGCCTTAGAGGAGCAGCAGTGGCGTAGTGGTTAAGAGCAGGTGTACTCTAATCAGAAGGAACTGGGTTTGATTCCCCACTCTGCCACCTGAGCTGTGGAGGCTTATCTGGGGAATTCAGATTAGCTTGTGCACTCCCACACATGCCAGCTGGGCTAGTCACAGTTCTTCTGAGCTCTCTCAGCCCCATCTACCTAACAGGGTGTTTGTTGTGAGGGGGAAGGGGAAGGGGTTTGTAAGCCCCTTTGAGTCTCCTATAGGAGAGAAAGGGGGGGTATAAATCCAACTCCACCTACCTCACAAGGTGTCTGTTGTGGGGAGAGGAAGGGAAAGGAGCTTGCAAGCCACCTTCAGCCTCCTTACAGGAGAGAAAGATGGGATATAAATCCATAAATACCAATCTTGATCCTCCTTGATCTCAGATTGCAAATGCCTTAGCAGACCAGGTGCTCAGCAGCAGCAGCAGCAGAAGGCCATAGCTTTCACATCCTGCATGTGAGCTCCCAACTAACCTGGCCACTAACCTGGATAGCTTTAAAAGGGGCTTGGATAGATTTATGGAGGAGAAGTCGATTTATGGCTACCAATCTTGATCCTCTTTGATCTGAGATTGCAAATGCCTTAACAGTCCAGGTGCTCGGGAGCAACAGCCGCAGAAGGCCATAGCTTTCACATTCTTCATGTGAGCTCCCAAAGGCACCTGGTGGGCCACTGCAAGTGGCAGAGTGCTGGACTAGATGGACTCTGGTCTGATCCAGCAGGCTAGTTCTTATGTTCTTAAATCATCATCATCATCATCATCATCATCATCATCATCATCATCATCATCATCATCATCATCATCATCATCATCATCATCATCATCATCATCATCATCATCATCATCATCATCATCTTCTTCTTCTTCTTCTTCTTCTTCTTCTTCTTCTTCTTCTTCTTCTTCTTCTTCTTCTTCTTCTTCTTTTTCTTCTTCTTCTTCTTCTTCTTCTCTTGGAATCTAAATTTAGTTTAATGTGCACCTCTGGGTTGGTGGGTGCATTTTTCCTAAAATGATAACTGATCTCTTAACAAATTGCCCCTATTCCTCCGGAATTCTCCCCAGCTTAATTTGACAGCTCTAAATTGCGCGGGGAAGCAGACATCTCCGCAGAGATACGGGTTTCTTCATGGCCCCTGTTTTCCAGACTTCTGACAGTACTTTCTGAAGAAGACTGCATTGCGTTTGCTCTTCTTAGCAACTCCATTGTAATATGCATCGTTCAGCTCAGGTACTCCTGCCTGTCTTGCTGCCAGGCACTGAGCCCTGGATGCTTAAGACCGTGTCCCCATTAAGTCTGGCATTTCCCTGCTGCTTCAATCAGATTGAATAAAGCATCTCTTAGCCACAGCTTGAACTCCTGGTATTTGCATCCCACCGCGCTCAAAGCAACCTCGGCATTGCATGGTTTCCACGGCGGCCGGTTTAGCGGCAGCCCGGTAGGAAAGTACGGTGGATGAAATCGGGAGCTCTATTTTTAGAACCTGTCTGGCTTTTAATGTAATCTTGGCTTTGTCTAGTGGGATGACGGGCCGTTGCAAAGCAAGCCGGAAGACATTTAGAATCGTGGAATCATGGAATCATGGAGCTGGAAGCGACCACAAGGGCCATCAAGCCCAACCTCCTGCCATGCGGGAGCCCGTAATCCTGACAAATGATCATCTAGCCCAGTGGTGGCGAACCTATGGCAGGGGGGCCAGAGGTGGCACTTGGAGCCCTCTCTGTGGGCACAGCAAACAGATTATTTTGGGCTCGATTATTAGCATTAAACCTAAGACTGAGTTTTGGGGAAGCAGTGTAGGTAACCCTGTTAAACGCTGTTAAACCCCACTGATTTTCGTGCGAAGAACTAAAGTGTGATCCTTTACCTGGGAGTAAGCTCGGTTGCTGGTAATGGGGCTTGCTTCTGAGTAAACCCTCCTAGGTTCCATTGTAAGAGTTGCGCGGTTGCTTCAAAGCAAAGCCACCGACCGACCAAAGCCACCAAGCTTACTCCTGAGTAACGCACGCCTCAGAGCCAGCCGTTTTTTCTAACGAAAACCTCAGTATTCAGCTTAAATTGCCGTGTTGGCACTTTGCAATAAATAAATGGGTTTTGGGTTGCAATTTGGGCACTCGGTCTGGAAAAGGTTCGCCATCACTGATCTATCCTCTGTTTAAAAACCTTTAAATAGGTTGAGAGGATCGTGCTTAATGCCTTTCTGGAGAATCTACCCCAACTGTAGGAGTAATATTTAATTCTTTATCTTGGTCCTTCTCCCAGCCACACAACAGATGGGCTTGAAGAATCATGCTGGGCTTCTTTCCTAGGATCTTCACCACTGAGCAACTGGAAGTTTACCCCATGAGTGACTCTTACGTGATACGGATCTGTGGGATGAACTTCTGTTTCTGATGGAAAGAAACCCAGACCAGCTTAGCTCTCTCCCCCTGAAGAGTGAAAGAGTCACTGTCCAGCTTCCCTCTGTTTTCGAGGAGGAAGGTTGTAGGATGAGCACAGGAAGGCTGTGGCAGGGGTCATGGGGGGTGCATGTGACATTGGCAACAGTTCTAATGTAGCCAAACACTTCCTGTAAAACCCAGAACAGTTAAATGCCAGTTCCAGGACAGTGGAGTTTCAGGCAATTCCTAGAGCTACCTAATATCACTTCCAAGCTAGGCTAGGGATCTCTAGAATAAGAACATAAGAAAAAGCCTGCTGGATCAGACCAGAGCCCATCAAGTCCAGCATTCTGCTACTCGCAGTGGCCCACCCTGGGAGCTCACGTGCAGGATGTGAAAGCAATGGTCTTCTGCTGCTGCTGCTTCCGAGCACCTGATCTGCTAAGGCATTTGCAATCTGAGATCAAGGAGGATCAAGATTGGTAGCCAGAGATGGACTTCTCCTCCATCAATCTGTCTAAGCCCTTTTTAAAGCTATCCAGGTTAGTGGCCATCACCACCTCCTGTGGCAGCATATTCCAAACACCAATCACACGTTGCGTGAAGAAGTGTTTCCTTTTATTAGTCCTAATTCTTCCCCCCAGCATTTTCAATGAATGCCCCCTGGTTCTAGTATTGTGAGAAAGAGAGAAAAAATTCTCTCTGTCAACATTTTCTATCCCATGCATAATTTTATAGACTTCAATCATATCCCCCCTCGGCCGTGTCCTCTCCAAACTAAAGAGTCCCAAATGCTGCCTCTCCTCATAAGGAAGGTGCTCCAGTCCCTCAATCATCCTTGTTGCCCTTTCATTCCTGACTGAGAAGAAGCCCAGCACATCTCAGCTGTCTCACTCTGAAGAATGAAGGAGTCATTGTCCATCTTCAAGGAGAAAGGTTGTGTGATGGCTGCATCCATGGAGAAGGACATGTTTTGCCCAGTCTTCCTAAGCTGGAGGACTGGGGAAGGAGTCGGGGGGGGGGTACATGTGACATCACTTCCTGTAAAAACCAGAAGAATCAGAGGGAATCTCCAGAACCACAATGACTCCAGCAATTCATAGAGCAAGCTTATATCACTTCCTGGTTTACCCAGACATTATTGATACACTGTTTTGATTTCATTTTTTTCCCTGCCACCACACAGAGCAGCGACGGCCAACAGGGTTTGCCGTAGTTAAAGCAGGAGGTCTGGAAGCCCACCCCAAACTTGTATGTCAGATCGATTCCGGAGATCAATATGTAGGAATATTATTTACCTCTGTTCTTTTAAAGTGATGTATGCCATGTCTTTTTCGAACGCCTTCCTCCCCAGTCAAACATTTGATCTCTAGATTTAATTTTACCTAGAATTGCTCCGGCCAACCTGGCAGTCAGAATCGCACGTAAAGAATCATAGGCGTCTCATCTAATGAAACAGGTGTAAACTTCTCTAGCGCCTTCCCTCTTCGAAGAGCCACACAAACTCCCTCTGTCTTGTAGTCCAAAGGGAAGGTAATGCTCAGCACTTTATTAAAGAGCTATTTCCCCCCCTGACCTTCTGCCAATTTCCTCATTGCTCTTATCACCCCGTTGCAAGCAAGCCTGCACTAGACCTCCAAATTCTCCGTTGATTTCAGCCTTACCGGCGTTAATTTAATTATCGGCTTAAGCCGCCAAAGCCCTTCTAGCGGAAGAGCACGAGGCACTCCAAGCTAAAGAGACCTCTTTTTCATTACAGGAATGGACAAGAGGCACCTGGCTGTCTATCGTTTCCATTTGGGATACAGCATGGTTAATTACGGCATAGGAGAAGAGTGCAAAATCCCTTGCAGAAGCTCAACATTTAAGAAAACAGAATGTCCCACTTTCCAACCACCTTCCCAGAGAACTGAGGCAGTGGCGTAGTGGCTAAGAGCAGGTGCATTCTGATCTGGAGGAACCGGGTTTGATTCCCAGCTCTGCCGCTTGAGTTGTGGAGGCTTATCTGGGGAATTCAGATTAGCCTGTGCACTCCCACACACGCCAGCTGGGTGACCTTGGGCTAGTCACAGCTTCTCGGAGCTCTCTCAGCCCCACCCACCTCACTGGGTGTTTGTTGTGAGGGGGGAAGGGCAAGGATATTGTAAGCCCCTTTGAGTCTCCTACAGGAGAGAAAGGGGGGATATAAATCCAAACTCCTCCTCCTCCTCCTCCTCCTCCTCCTCCTCCTCCTCCTCCTCTTCTTCTTCTTCTTCTTCTTCTTCTTCTTCTTCTTCTTCTTCTTCTTCTTCTTCTTCTTCTTCTTCTTCTTCTTCTTCTTCTTCTTCTTCTTCTTCCCTCACAGGCTGGAGATATGGGTGCAAACTGGGTTATATGATCCCAGTGCAGCCCCAGGGCCATTCGCACACTTCCGGGCAGGCAACCCCGGAGCTGTCGTGGCTCGCAAATGTGCCTCCTCATGAAGGTGCATCCTTTAAAAAAACCCCACCTTCTTTCCCCTACACCTCCGCAGGGGGAGGGGACAGGCGCCTGCAGCCATGGCAAAGCCTCAGGGGTCAGAGGGCTGTTCAACCTCTCCTGTGGAGCTGCGCAGAAGAGAAGGTGAGTTTTTTTTAAGAAAAGTGTGCCCAAAAGCAGCGGCTGCCACCCAGGGCCCTTCGCACAGGTGCAGTTGCAACCTGGGATATTGTAAAGGCCACCGGGCTTTTGGTGAGGCTGGCCGCTGAGTCCGCCCTTCTCTGTTGCTCTTTACAGCTCCATGTGTCATCTGCTCACTGAATATTGGCCAGTCCCCTCCCGGGGGGTTAATGCCGGACATCATCTACTTATTTTAATTGTGGAAGATCACTGCTGCTAGTGCTTTAATGTTTAATTTATTTATTGTTTTAATTGAAACTATTTGATGTATTTAAATGTTTGATTGTTTTGTGAATGGCCCTGAGCCCTTCGGGGGGTAGGGCGGTCTATTAAATTGAATTAATAATAGTAATAGTAATAATAGTAATA
Source organism: Sphaerodactylus townsendi (assembly GCF_021028975.2). NCBI lineage: Eukaryota > Metazoa > Chordata > Lepidosauria > Squamata > Sphaerodactylidae > Sphaerodactylus > Sphaerodactylus townsendi. The sequence goes on from NW_025949674.1 coordinate 6,519, forward strand.
ATAGTAATAGTAATAGTAATAGTAGTAATAGTAATAGTAGTAGTAGTAGTAGTAGTAGTAGTAGTAGTAATAATAATAATAATAATAATAATAATAATAATAATAATAATAATAATAATAATAATAATAATAATAATAATAATAAAGAATTGTGGAAGCGCAATTCTTGAATATCCCAGATTTAGCCATTTACCCCGGGGCAGGGCTGAATTAGGGGTGGGAGCCGTGTAAAGTTCCTGCCCAAAATGCTGTAAATCGTGGTCCGGCCTGGGGGTTAAATGGCCCCTCCTCTCCCTTCCCTCCTATGCATGCCACCCCTCCCCCTCCCCTTCCTCTCCCTCCACTAGGGTGTGTGGGCCATGTCCAGATGCTGAGCTCCCTCCTCTCCCTTGCATGGCACCCCTCACTCCGTCCCCTTCTTCTCCCTTTGCTAGGGTGGGTGTGCCATGTCCAGGTTGGGAAACTCCTGGAGATTTTGAGGTGGGAGCCTGGGGAGGACAGGGAGCTCACTGGGTACAATACACACACACACACACACACACACACATGTATGTATGTATGTAAACTTTTTATACCATATCAGCATATGATCCCCCTGCATAGCGTTTTTGAATGGTCAAAGGAGAACACTCTTTCCTTCTCTACCAGCTGGAAAGCCGGTTGGACCCCATCCAGGTTTTGAAACTTTCATTTGAATCATGTGTTTATTTGTGCTTTTTCACACAGTGGACTAGTCCAGACTCTAGCTGACTGATAGCAGCGGCCTCATTTCTATAGGCCTTTCCCCACTTTTCCCTCTACCACCATCGCTGTGCTCCACTCACTGCGCGCGTCATTTCTGGCGTGCCCCCCCGGCTTCCCCATGAAGCGCGGGGTCATCAAAAGGCGCCGTTTTCTCCAGCGCCAGGGATGCCGCGCGCTGAGGGGGCGCAAGAGAGGCAGCGTCGGGGCGGCTGCGTTCTTGCCGCCCCTGAAGTGGGGAGTGCAGCTGGACCCAGCGCTACTTGAGGAGAGTAGCACGGGGTTTAAGGTAAGTGGGGAAAGAGCCTATATCTTCTTCTTGACCACGAATGCTATTCCTGGCCACAGACAGCTGCTTTTGAAAGAAGAAAGTCTGTTTGTATGATTTCCGTTGCATCCCTGGGGACACGTGTATCATCCAGTCACAACTGACTTACGGTGGCCTGACAGAGCTTTCCAGACAAGAGTCGTTCAGAGGTGGCTTGCCATTGCCTGCCTCCGCGTGGGCTGAGGTTCTCCAGGGCTCATTCCGCACATGCAGAATAATGCACTTTCAAGCTGCTTTCAGGGCTCTTTGAAGCTGTGCGGAATGGCAAAAACAGTTGTGAAAGCAGCTTGAAAGTGCATTATTTTGCGTGTGCAGAATGAGCCCAGATTAGCGTCCACCACTCATAACCACTGCAACACACCTACTTTTTAAAAACCTGTTTTGCTCCCTTTGGGCTCCATCCCCAAGGACTCGTCCCTTCCCCCGTCCTTGCACTGCAAGGTTGCTGACAGACCAGCTGCTTGACATCACGCTACCAATTAGTTTTGCAGGCTAACTGGTTGCTACATACATCTTGAGTCAGCAGAGTTTCTCCCAGGAGCAACAACATCTGAAGCGTGGCGATAGCTGGTGTTGTTAATATAGGAGAAAGTTGTCCACAGGCAGCAATAAACAGCAAGTGGGAGAAGAAAAAAGAACCAGAGGCAAACATGAATATTTTCCCAATGGACAGGGATGCTCATGTTCAGCGAAACCACTTATTAAATCACCGCCTCCAACCCTGAGTCTTGGTGTGTGTGTTTATTTCTGTCTCTCTCTCTCTCTCTCCCTGGCCTTTTTATTCATTCATTTATTTGCTTTCCCTGGCCAGATAGAAATAGAAGCGTTTGCGAACAATAGTGATCTGTCCCAGAACAACTTTTTTATTTTTTTATTTTAATTTTTTTTTGGTATCATTTGAATTTTACAGTTTATAATCATTCCTTCTTCGTACATTTTCAAACAACACATTTTCCCCCTTTTCTCCCTCCCCCCATTTCATCTTCCTCGTAGTTTTGTCACACAAACAGCAGTAAGTTCATTCTCTGTAGCATCTTCTCCCATATTTCTTCATTGACTCGAGCTTCTTTCATCCAGTCCACGTATATTATCCATATCTTCAAAATTTCATTCTGTGTATCTTGCCACGTCTTATTTGCCCCAGAACAACTGTGTTACAATGTTCAATGTTTTTCTTTTTAAAAAAACCCTTTATTGCCTATTGGATTTTCTTGTTGATTCTCCTGGGAATCAAAAAGGCTTTTGTTTTTTAAAGTTTACAGTTCATCCAGAACAGAAAAAGCAAGATTCTAGTCCAGTAGCTCACCAACAAGATGGAATGACAGCAATAATGACAAGTTCTGGTAGGAAAAGAACAAAAGAGTCTAGATTTATATTCCACTTTCCTCAGTCATGAGGAGTCTCAGGTCGAATCCCTCTACTCGCTACCGCCTTTATAGCTTGTGGCTCTTGAACACAAACTAACCAGGTTTGAGGGACGCATCTCCCTACTGCTTGCATGGCAGATTCTGTTTCTCTGGTGCCTGCTCTCCCTGCTAATTTATGCTCTGGCAGGACCTGGTTGCAAGTGGCGTAGACCCCATTAACACAGTTCAGAGCTGATCCGAGGGGAGGGATGAGGGTTGAAAGCCTGACTCGTTTCCTGCCCTGGAGTGTAACGCTGAATTCAGGCAACCAATCAGCACTTCAAGTAGCGCACGCTGCTATTTCCTTTTTGGTTATTCATTACTCTCTTCTGCGATCGATCAGCAGAAGGGGATGCAAACATTAAACAGTCAAACGCGTAACTTTGAATCGTTCATGGTTTACACAGGTAACGATTGACAGTTTTCACAGTTAAACAGTGAAACATTAAACTTTTACACGCTGGTTTTTTTTATCATACCCCTACAATGTACATTTCCGCAGTGGGAAAAGGTCCCACCCCATCAAGGCACACCAGCCAATCAGGGGAGACCAGCGAAGCGAGCTAGCCTGGTAGTGGGGATTGCTAAGAGTTCTGCAACTGGGTGTGTCTGCTGTGTGCTCGCTGCGGTGGAGAGGGAGAAACTCCGATGAAGAGGACACAGTTTCACAACAAACAGGTTTGGATCTGCATGCAAATTTCAAGTGGGGATTCGACCTCAGAGTGGTTTACAAGCTCCTCCCCTGCCTCTCCCCACAACAGACACTTGTGAGGTAGGTGGGGCTGAGAGAGTTCTGAGAGAACTGTGACTAGCTTAAGGTCACCCAGCAGGCTCATGTGTAGGAGTGGGGGAAACAAATTCAGTTCACCAGATAAGAATCTGCCACAAAACGACACGGTTATACCTGGCGTTTCTCAATGTTTACACTAGTATTATTGTCAGTATGCTGGTTTCTATTCAGAAAGAGAGTTTGGATTTCATACCCTGCCCTTCCTCGCCTTACAACAGGCACCTTGTAAAGTAAGTGGGGCTGAGAGAGTTTCAAAGAACGGTGACTACTCCAAGGTCACCCACCCGGCTGCTTGCGTAGAAGCAGGGAAACGAAGAGCAAAAGCAGGCAATGACAAACCACCTCAACTTTTCACCTGTCTTGAAAGCCTTTTGCTGAAGTCCTCTGGTGATTGGAGAAGCAATTCGTTCAGACTGAGCCCTTGTTATGTTTATACAGAACCCTGTTAACTGGCAGTTACCATTTCTCCCTTTTTTTTCCACAAGGTACATAGTGTCTAGTCCAGTGTTTCCCAACCTTTTTGAGGTCAGGGTACCCTTGACCTCACTCTTCATATCTCACGGTACCCCTGCCGCCACCCTCCACCTTCCCCTCCCATTGCCCCTGCTTGCCACACACCCCACCTTCCCCTCCCAGGGTGAAGGGAAGCACTGGGGGTGGGGGTGGCTGCTGACCTTGTGGCAGGCCCTGCCCCATGGGCCAGCTTCATGTCATTGCTGGTGCCAGTGGGAGACACCACAAAAATGTGAGGGGGCAGTAGTGTTGCCACTGTACCCCTGGGACATACTCACGGGCACTCCCAGGGTACCAGGTTCCTGGCTGAGAATGGTTCTGCTTTGGGCTGTCAGCTCAGCTTCACAGTGCCTTGGAGAGAGCCAGCATGATATCGTAGTGGTTAAGAGCAGATGGCCTCTCATTGAGAGAACTGGGTTTGATTCCCCACTCCTCCAAGTGACCAGCAGACACTTACCCGGTGAGCCAGATTTGTTTCCCCATTCCTACATTCCTGCTGGGTGACCTTGGGCTAGTCCCAGATTGTTCGGAACTCTCTCAGCCCCATCGACCTCACAAGATGTCTGTTGTGGGAAGAAGAAGGGAAAGGATTTTGTAAGTCCCTTCGAGTCTCCTTGCTGGAGCGAAAGGAGGGGGGTATAATTCCGAACTCTTCTTCTTTCTCTATCTTCCTTTCTCCCTTCCTTGCCAGCGTCAAACTCTGATCAGGTTCTGGCTCAGGAGTGGGTAGACTACCCCTGACTATGGCACATCTTCCCTGTCCCAACCATGCTTAAGTCCTCTCAGAACTTTATTAAAGAGCTGTTTCCCCCCCCTGACCTTCTGCCAATTTCTACATTGCTCTTATCACCCTAACACAGGGGTAGGGAATCGAAAGCTTTCCAGATGTTCAATAATCATAATTCTTACCGACAGCCCCTACCAGCATGGCTAATTGGCTATGCTGACAGAGGCTGATG
>NW_025949675.1:0-11254 GCF_021028975.2 Sphaerodactylus townsendi
AAGAAGAAGAAGAAGAAGAAGAAGAAGAAGAAGAAGAAGAAGAAGAACTGAATTTATATCATCCCCTTCTCTCCTGTAGGAGACTCAAAGGAGCTTACAAACTCCTTTCCCTTCCCCCCTCACAACGAGGACCCTGTGTGAGGTAGGTGGGGTTGAGAGAGCTCTGGAGAACTGTGACTAGCCCAAGGTCACCCAGCTGACATGTACTGGAGTGTACAGGCTAATCTGAATTCCCCAGATAAGCCTCCACAGCTCAAGCAGCACAGGGAATCAACCCCAGTTCCTCCAGATTATACACCGGCTCTTAACCACTATGCCACTGCTGCTCCTGTGTGCACACAGGGCACTGTACTTAGCCTCCCCCCCCACCCATAACCATTTTACTTTTAAATTTGCAAACAGCCTTACAGAGTACCCAATCTGTGTACTCCATGATATGTTGAATGGCTTTGTTTTCCAGCCAGAGCCATTGAAGATTACTTTGTAAGTCACCTAATGAAGAAATGGTCTCCATAAAACACAACTCGCTTTGGGAGTACATACTTAGCCTGCATGGAAGCCACCAACAACCACATCCAAGTTCACTGTGAAAAGACCAGGTAGAGAGCCACAGGATGGACCATCAAAGAATGGGAAGGCAGTAAAGGGAGACGTAGGATACAAAGAAATTACAGGAAGTGCGGTCGATAACGGGAAGGACCCGTGTCCCTTAATTTATTGCACAAGCCAGCTGAACCCGTTTTGGCCAGAGCCCCATCTCCTATCATTCGAAGAACAATCGCCAAGCTTCACTCTCTTTGTCTACTGCTGCTCGCAACTCCATAATTTCAAAAAGTATCTCTGCTTCATCGCGATAGCACAATCCTCTTTATGTTTACTTGGACATAAGTCCCAAGGATATCAACAAGATGTACTCCCTAGCAACTGTGTAGGATTTCAGCTCTATGTTTAGACCCGGGGAGGAGGAAAGTTAACCATATCTGCCATCCCTGCTCTGATGGTATGGGGACACAATGCATGGGTTCACGAACTGCAGTTTTACAGGATTGCTTTGTTTTGGGTCCTTCCTCCCATGCTGAGCTCCAGGGGGGATCTGGAGTCCTCATAGAATTACAGCCGATCACCACACTACACAGGTCAGTTCCCCCAAAGAAAATGACAGCTTGGTATGGCATTATATCCTGTTAGGATCCCTCCCCAACCCCACCCTCTCTAGGCTCCCCCCACAAAAAAAAATCTCCAGGAATTCCTCAGCAAAGTTGGCAATCCTATGTATTGTCAAAGGCTTTCACGGCTGGATTCAACTGGTTGTTGTGGGTTTTCTCGACTATATGGCCATGGTCTGGTAGATCTTGTTCCTAACATTTCGCCTGCATCTGTGGCTGGCATCTCCAGAGGCGCGTCACAGTGATACACCTCTGAAGATGCCGGCCACAGATGCAGGCGAAACGTTAGGAACAAGATCTACCAGACCACGGCCACACAGCTCGGAAAACCCACCACAACCAGTTGGCAGTCCTACTTCCACACCTTCTAATCACTGTGCCCAAAATCACACCCCTACAGCATATCTCCCACAGGCTCACTATTGATATGCTAAAGGTACAAAGTAACCCCATCCAACTTCCCTGCCTCTCTGCATGAGCAGTTCGGTCGGGTAGCCCCTCTGCTGTGTCTATTGCTGCCCGCTTCTAGTTTTGCAAATACGGTAGTCGGGGCTCCCCCAGGATATTCATTTCCTGTAGTTTTTCATTCCCACTTTCCAAAGAGACAAAACACATTTCTGAAGCCACAGTGTTGAGCCGTGGCCATGAGAGAGAGAGAGAGAGAGAGGAGAGGGGGCCCGGAGGCATCAGAGCAGCTCTCCGCTTTGCCACGCAGCCCGTCCTCACCCCAGTCAAGGTTCCCCACAGGCCCTCAGCCCCGTCACAGTTTTGCCCCTTCCCAATTCTTCCTTTCCTCCCCCACCAGCTGCCTCTGGTGTCTGTTCCTCCTCCTGTTTCCTCTGGAATCAGAGTTCTCTATATTTTGCTCCTAGCTCTTTCTGGCTGTCAACAGCATCTGGTTCACAGGATTATCTGGCTTGCAGCGCCCACTCGGAAAAAACGCCTGCACCCACGGGCTCCTTGCCTGTGGCCCGCGTATAGTGCTGTCAACGAGCCAAGGAAAGAAAGCTCATGCCTGTCTGTGGTTCCTGCATTCTGGCCAACTGCTAGGAAAGAAAGTCCCTTCCCTCTTCAGGCAGCAATTTTTGTTTTCAGCCTTCAGCCTTTGGGCAGGATTTCGCTAGAAACCACACCGTGTGGTTCCTGGTTTCAGCCTTTGGTTTCAAAGGGTTCTGCCCCCAGCTCATGTTGGGACTTTTTTTTTTCCTGTGCTGGAGCTGGAAACCCAGGGCATGTGCAGAATTTTTTTGTGCAAGCACTCAGGCTTATATAAGGGGTGGTTGGTGACAGCATGCAAAAAAGGTATCACTTAACCCTATTGCTCACCTTTGCAAAGCTACCAGGCCACAGGGAAATTTTTTTCTATAATTTAGGAGGAATGCGTAACCAAACGTCAGGGCAAATTTAAAGTGGAGAGTGTCCAATATCTTGATCCTTTTTTTTTTCAGGCGTTCATTCCCAAAAGACCTCCTTCTGATAAAAATAACATAACCACACGCTGGGGAGTAATAATCCAGCCAGGTTTAACTCATGGATTGTCCAGTTTTGTTCATGTTGCCAGGGGAAAGCCTAGTCTGCTCACAATGTCCATCTTTTGCACCCTCTTTTCAAGGGCTTCACTTTGCTCTGCTGACTTTCCTATCCCACAGCCATTCTGGAATCGTAAGAATCCTGGGAGCAATCGCGAAAGAAACAGCAGCTCTCCTATTGGGTGTATTCTCATATAACTTTTCCAGTCGCAGTTGTTTGCTCTGAAATGAACATCAGCAATAAAGTATTTCACTTCTGTGCCATTCGTGTGACCTGTTCAGCCGGATCTGAAATGTCCCTGTTCCTATGTGCCTCTCCTATGCTGCGAAGAAAGGCAATGGCTATCCCATAATCCAGTGATGGCGAACCTGTGGCACAAGTGCCAGAGGTGGCACTCAGAGCCCTCTCTGTGGGCACACGCACACAGAGTTGGTCATGTGGGGAGATCACTTCCCCCCACACATACACATCTAGGCTGGCCTGGGCCGCTGGGCACGACGTGTGCACACCACGGTGAACAGGGAGGTCTCAGCTGGCGGAGCATAGGGCAGAGCAGCGGGTGCACACAGGACCTGTTGGAGGCTGGAGCAGGCTGGCGGCTGCTGCTCGGGGGATTGAACAAACAAAACGTGGTAAAAGGCGGATCCAAATGGATCTGTCCCATGTACACCGGGGAAATGCTGAGACCCAAGTTTTTTGCCAGTCGCCTGGGCAGATCAACCTAGTGAGGAGGAACCAAGATGCATTTAGGATTTTTTAAAAAGCACACCAAGGTCTTTCCTAGAATTGCTTTTATTTTTCTGTTCCTGTTGCATTTTTGTAGGAAGTCAAGTGATGTGAAGGAAAGATGACATGTGAAGGAAAAACCGCAGATCAGATGACTGCTCCACCAATTTAGCTTTCCTGAAGTTATCCCACCCTTCACACATCATTCTTGCTTCGGATTGCCTTCCTTGACTGCCTTTTTCCTTCTATTTTGTGTTGTGGGAGGGGTTATTGGGTTTCAGAAAGCGAAAGTTTCACTTCCCTCTCCCCCCACAAGCCTCCCCCTTTCCCCACCAGGCCCCCAGTGTGAGAATAGTGTAATTATTTCAGGGAGATTATTAGCATTAAACCTAAGATCTAGTTTTGGGGAAGCAGTGTTAAGGGCTGTTAAACACCACTTATTTTCATGGGAAGAACTAAAGTGTGATCCTTTACCTGGGGGTAAGCTTGGTTGCTGGCAATGGGGCTTGCTTCTGAGTAAACCCTCCTAGGGTCATGATTCACCTGGATTCGAAGCGTTGCATGGTTGCTTCACCAAGCTTACTCCCGAGTAATGCGTGCCCCAGAGCCAACCGTTTTTTCTAAACGAAAACCTCAGTATTCAGGTTAAATGGCCGTGTTGGCACTTTGCGATAAATAAGTGGGTTTTGGGTTGCAATTTGGGCACTCGGTCTCGAAAAGGTTCGCCATCACTGCCATAATCCCATGTGGTGAACTAGGGGGGGAAGTCTACCTTTTGAAAGCACACTCCTTTCAACATATTCTGCCCAGAAGAATGCAGTCACTCCAGTAAAAGGGGCAGCGGCCTGAGGCGTAAATCTAGGGAAAATGCAGCCCGGTGCAAAATCTGAGTTCTCGGGCCTTTCCCCACTCCCTTCCATCCCCCCTATGCCGCGCGCTGAGGGGGCGCGACAGCGGCAGCGTCGGGGCGGCTGCGCTGTGGCCGCCCCTGCCGTGGGGAGGGAGGAGGAACCCCGCGCTACTCTCCTCAAGTAGCGCGGGGCTTACGGTAAGTGGGGAAAGGCCCCTCGTTCTCTCTCTCTCTCTCTCTCTCTCTCTCTCTCTCTCTCTCTCTCTCACTCTCTCTCTCTCTCTCTCTCTCACACACACACACACACACACACACACACCATGGGTGGCCATCTTCCCCAACCATGACCAAACAACTTTTTTTTGCACTGAAGTCAGTGTACGGACCCGGGGGCGGGGAGGAGGAGGGATGTGGGGGCGCTTTTCTGCCCCCCACGTGACTAAATGGCCGCAGCCCAGGGATATTTGACCCCACTGGTCCCCCTGGGTGGTACGCCCCTGGCAGTGACTCAGCAGTCGAGTCGCCGGTCCAGACACTGGTGATATGGAAAGTCCTCTGCCTGAGACCCCTGGATAGCCACTCCCAAAACTGATCTTGATGGCTTGATTCTGTATAAGACAGCTTTACATAGGTTCATGTGTCCTTCAAGCATCCTGAAAGAAAGACAGTTAAACCAATGCTCAGTTTTCATCAAGCAGTAACTTAACACCCAGAGATTGCTCGTCAAGAACATACCCTTCAGTAGTAGATGTACCTCTAGATTTAGATGTACATCAATGTTGTGTTGTGCTTGTGGGAGCGAAGTCACTCCTCTGCCACTGATTGATTCACCTGGTTTGGATCAGTCTGACGTTCAACTTGTAGGAGAGAGAGGGAAGTTGCCAGTCTGGCTGGGGTTTAAAACCTCACATGGGCCAGTCTGAAAAGAAGTCCTACACAGAAATAAAGAGCTCAGGGGACAGGAGGATGAAGGGAGGATGCAAAGAATGATAGGTGGGTTGATGGAAAAGACAGAAGTAAGAATGGACTAATCAGAACTGGGGGCATGGGGGAATTCACGGTGCTTAAGATCAAGAGGAATGGTTTGTTTTGAGATGAGGTAGGGTGGGGGTGGGACTTTATGAAGGCTGGCCAACAGACAGTGCAGTTAAAGAAAACAGTGTTTAGATTTGTTAGCTTCTGCCAGCTGTGGTTTATCCGCACACTGAAGCACTGTGCCCTGTTAACTCAAGAGCAACAATGAGGGCTGGAGGAGTAGGGGTAGGGAGGTGAAATTTCACTCACGTATTGTAACACACTTGTCAGTTATTAGTTTGCAGGCTTCCAATTCAAGCAGTGGGATTTAATCAAAGCGTGGCTCACCAGAGCTCTTCTCACTGCACCCCCAACTTTTTCCAGGTGCCCAATTATGAGAGCCAGCATAGTGTAGTGGTTAAGAGCAGGTGGATTCTAATCTGGAGAACCAGGTTTGATTCCCTACTCCTCTACCTGAGTGGCAGAGGCTTATCTGGTGAACCAGATGTGTTTCCGCACTCCTGCATTCCTGCTGGGTGACTTTGGCCCATGTGAGGTTAGTCACAATTCTTTGGAACTCTCTCACCCCAATCCCACCTCACCCACTCCTACATTCCTGCTGGGTGACCTTGGGCTAGTCACAGTTCTTCGGAACCTACCTCACAAGGTGTCTGTTGTGGGGAGAGGAAGGGAAAGGAGCTTGTCAGCCACCTTGATCTCCTTATAGGAGAGAAAGGTAGGATATAAATCCAAACTCTTCTTGTTCTCTTCTTCTTATAGAAGAGAAGACAGGGGTGCCTCTGAACATGCATTAAATACCTCATTGTTTACATAGCATAACCACAAAGGAGCCCACAGAAGAAGGCATGGCTTCCAAGCAGACTCGAACCGTGATTTGAGCTGCCAACCTTCAGGTCGGGTCAGTCATCTTGTAAGAAAGAAAAGGGGGTGGATACACCAGAGATATGGCAACAGTATAAATCTGTATCCAATGGCTTAAACCACGAGCAACGCGGGTAATTTTATCCACAATGTAACATACACAATTTCATAAACAATGATTTTATATGGTGTAATTTTCACAACTTGTAAATGTATATAGTTGTGAAAATTACACCATATAAATTATTGCTTATGAAATTGTGTATGTTACACTGTGGATAAAATTACCCACTTTGCTCGTGGTTTAAGACACTGGGTACAGATTTATATTGAGCTTGTTTGGAGGTTCTAGCAGGGGAGCGCAGCTATCGTATACCCTTGACCGAAGAACGGTACACTCCTTCAATCTGGGATGGTCGTCCTCTTCCACTGAGCGCGCAGCTTCGGGAGGGACGCACATGGAGTGGTGAGGGAGGTAGGGGACACCCGCCTAGCCAGCCAGATCAGCCGAATCAACCCTGGCGATCAATGGGGTGACAGATGTCGCAGCCAGATCGCCCTCACATCCATCCAGATTTATATTGTGTGCCAAACCTTCAGGTGGGGCCCAGAGTTTTCCTGGAATTACAATTCCAAACTAGGGATCAGCTGTACTGGAGGAAATGGCAACCTCAGAGAGTGGGCTGTATGGAATCACTTCCTGGGGGCTTTCCCCACTTACCTTCTGCTGCGCGCTACTCCGGGAAAGTAGCGGTAGGTCCAGCGGCGCTCCCCACTTGCAAGGGCGGCAACCACGCAGCCGCCCCGACGCTGCTGCTCTTGCACCACCTCAGCACGCGTCATTCCTGGCGCTGAAGAAACGGCACCTTTTGACAGGGGTGTAGCTAGGGTAAATGGAGCCCGGGGCAAAATCTGAGTTTTGCGCCCCCCCCCCCCCCCCCCCCCCCCCCCCCCCCCCCCCCCCCCCCCCCCCCCCCCCCCCCCCCCCCCCCCCCCCCCCCCCCCCCCCCCCCCCCACCCCCGCCCCCCCCCACCCCCAGTTTTGCGCCCCCCCCCCCCCATATGGGCAGCGTCCCTTCCCCACCACGACCAAACAACATTTTTTGCACCAGGTCATCTCAAAGTCACCATCGCATTATAGAACATGCCCCAACTCACAAATCTGAACACACCCAGGGCTCCCTAGTTTAAACAACATTGAAAGTGATGCTATTTTTTGAAGGCGGGGAATCCACCCTGAAACAGCATCACTTTTAGTGTTGTTTAAACTACAGAGCCCATATTCTCATTTTAAATCCACCTTAAGGGGATACTCTGGGCTCCCTAGTTTAAACAACATTGAAAGTGATGCTGTTTCAGGGTAGATTCCCCATCCCAAACAGCATCATTTTCAGTGTTGGTTATTGTGGAAGTTTTCTGGGCTGCGTGGCCGTAGCCCATATCTTGTTCACTTATGTTTCACCTGCATCTGTTGTTGAGCATCTTCAGACTGTATCACAGAGAGAAGCCCATTATACACTATGTCCAGTTTCTCTCTTATAACACAGACTTCTCTCTGTGATACACCTCTGAAGATGCCAGCCACAGATGCAGGCAAAACGTTGAGAAACAAGATCTTTACCAGACCACGGCCACACAGCCTGCTGTAAACCTGGGCTAACCACTACTAGTTGAATCTAGTTTTGAAAGCCTTCAACAATACTTTCAAAGTTTTTTTTTAATCTAGGGAGTCTAGAGCCTTCCTTTAAATCCACACTCCAAAAGAGGTGGATTTAAAGAGAGAAACTGGGGAAAATTCGGAGGGCGCCTGTCAGGGAAGGGCCGTTTAAGATAACAGTACCAAACTTTTTAGGTTGCTCCCTCAGGAGACTCTCCTGATGAAACCACCCAGGTTTAGTGAAGTTTGGTTCAGGAAGCCCAAAGTTATGGACCCTCAAAAGGGTAGCCACATCTACCATTACCTCCCATTGGAAACAATGGGGAATGGGGGCACCCCTTTTGGGGGTCCATAACTTTGGACCCCCTGAACCAACCTTCACCAAACCTGGGTGGTATCAGCAGGAGACTATCCTTATGATTCCACCTAGGTTTGGTGAAGTTTGATTCAGGGGGTCCAAAGTTATGGACCCTCAAAATGGTAGCCCCATTTACTATTAGCTCCTATAGGAAACAATGGAGTATGGGGTCACCCATTTTGTGGGTCCATAACATTGGACCCCCTGAACCAAACTTCACCAAACTTGGCTGGTATCATCAGGAGAGTCACCTGACAATACTCTGAAATTTTGGTGCCGCTAGCCTAAAAGCTGCGCCCCCTGCATGCCAAAAATGGAAAAAACCTGAAAAAATAGAAAAAGCCATAAACGAACCTGCAATTTCTGCGCCCACCACAAGGTGGCGCCCGGGGCACTTGTCCCCGGATGTCCCCATGGTAGCTACGCCTCTGCCTTTTGATGACCCCACGCAGAGCGCGGGGTCGTGGGGAACCCCGAGAGCGCGCCAGGAATGGCGCGAGCTGAGGGGGCGTGAGAGCGGCGCGCAGCAGAAGGTGAGTGGGGAAAGCCCCACTGATGAGCTCCCTCCCCCTCCACAAACTCTGTCCTCCCCAGGTTCCCCCCACCCCTAAGATTTTCAGGAATTTCCCGCGCCCGAGTTGGAGTTGCACAGTTCCAGCTGTGACACCTCTCCCTTAAGAACTGCAACACTGCTGTAAATGAATGGCTATTTTTTTTATCACAGTTATACTCTTAACTTTCTCTCCAATGAAGACTCAAAGCAGTTTACATTGTACTCCTTCCTTCCATTTTATCCTCACAACTCTGTGGTGGTGATTCGGTTTAGAGACCCATGGTCACCCAGTAAGCCTCTGCGGCAAGTGGAATTTAAACCCGAGTCCCCCTGATCCTAGGGCAGTGGTGGCGAACCTATGGCACGGGTGCCAGAGGTGGCACTCAGAGCCCTCTCTGTGGGCACGCGTGCACAGAGTTCGTCATGTGATAATAGTGCAATTATTTCAGGGAAGATTATTAGCACTAAATCCTAAGATCTAGGTCTCATTCCTCAAGACATGTAGACACAATGCACTTTCAAACTGCTTTCAGTGCTCTTTGAAGCTGTGCGGAATGGCAAAATCCACTTGCAAACAGTTGTGAAAGTGGTTTGAAAACGCATTATTTTGTGCGTGCGGAAGGGGCCCTAGTTTTGGGGAAGCAGTGTAGGTAACCCTGTTGAGCGCTGTTAAACCCTACTGATATTCATGGAAAGAACTAAAGTGTGATCCTTTACCTGGGAGTAAGCTCGGTTGCTGGCAATGGGGCTTGTTTCTGAGTAAACCCTCCTAGGGTCGTGATTCACCCGTTCGAAGCATTGCACAGTTGCTTCAAAGCAAAGCCACCGACTACCACCAAGCTTACTCCTGAGTAATGCGTGCCTTGGAGCCAACCGTTTTTTTCTATACTAAAACCTCAGTATTCAGGTTAAATTGCCGGGTTGGCACTTTGCGATAAATAAGTGGGTTTTGGGTTGCAGTTTGGGCACTCGGTCTCAAAAAGGTTCGCCATCACTGTCCTAGGGCCTTTCCCCACTTATCTTAAGCCCCGCGCTACTCTCCTCAGCACGCGGCATCCCTGGCGCTGGAGAAAACGGCGCCTTTTGATGACCCTGCGCTCTGCGCTGGGTCGTGGGGACGCCGGGGCGCGTGCCAGAGATGCCGCGCGTTCAGAGCAGCGCACAGCATAGGGGGGAATCCTTGTGAGTGGGGAAACGCCCCTAGTCCAGCTCTTTACTACACAATACTAGTTGTCCCTGAGTAAACCGCCGGTGGAAAAAACATGGGTGTTATCAGGGCTAGATTAATTACTACAAATGTACACCATGGAGGAGGTCATTCCGCATCTGCAGATGGTGTGAGGAGACTGCGAGTATCCTGCCCGCTTCCTATGAAAGGACTCTTTGCCATTCTCCAAAACAGAGAGCCTTCAGGAGAATAAGTGACGGCTGCGTTCTGGTTGCGAGAAAATGAATACTGTGTGGTGCTGGCCTTGTGAAAGGAACAGAGTGACCGCTGTCCTTACAGCATCGGGTTGAAACAGAGAGAAAATTATTGCCTCTGTATACCAAATGAGGTGAATGAGGGCTGAAGAATCCGGAATTTACCTCAGGAGGCTTGAGGATCAAGGAGGACATTCCAACATGGGGGAGGGCTGCACTTTTCCATCTGTCCCTGCCTACCTTGCTTGAAATATCATATTTTTTTCTTTCCTTCCTGGCAGGAATGCTTCCAAGCAGAATGTGTTATTCATTTTTACTTATTTTCTTCATTGCTGTCTCTCACTTCTTCCAAGGAACTCAGACTGGCAACCATTGGTCTGTACTGTCACAACATTCTTGTGAGGTAGGTTAAGCGGACTGGGCAAAGTCACCCAGCAAGCTTGCATGGCTGAGCAAGGATTCAAACCTGGGTATCCCAGTTTCTAGGCTGACTACATGACGCTAGCTCTCCTTATACATGGAAAAAGAAGAAGAAGAAGAAGAAGAAGAAGAAGAAGAAGAAGAAGAGGAGGAGGAGGAGGAGGAGGAGGAGGAGGAGGAGGAGGAGGAGGAGGAGGAGGAGGAGTTTGGATTTATATCCCCCCTTTCTCTCCTGTAAGGAGACTCAAAGGGGTTTACAATCTCCTTTCCCTTCCCCCCCCCCAACAAACACCCTGTGAGGTGGGTGAGGCTGAGAGAGCTCCAAAGAACTGTGACTAGCCCAAGGTCACCCAGCTGGCATGTGTTGGAGTGCACAAGCTAATCTGGTTCACCAGATAAGCCTCCACAGCTCAAGTGGCAGAGTGTGGAATCAAACCCAGTTCTCCAGATTAGAGGGCACCTGCTTTTAACCTCACCAAGCTGCCTACTGCAATGGTGAATGCTGTGCCAAATTATTGAGTGCCTCTGGGAAAAGGCTATTCTGTTTTGTATCCTTGTGATGCACACTCAGGGTCTCCACTTACAAAACAGCCAACCAATCTGTGCCAGATGATGATGATGATGATGATGAAGAAGAAGAAGAAGAAGAAGAAGAAGAAGAAGAAGAAGAAGAAGA
>NW_025949676.1:0-11253 GCF_021028975.2 Sphaerodactylus townsendi
GGCTTGCCGTTTGCCACCCTGTGACAGGGCAGCAAACGGCAAGCCCCGGAAGGCAGTGCGCTCCTGTGGCTGTGCACGCATGCGCGCGCGCGCGCGGCTGCCTCCCCGTCCCAGATCACAAAGGTGACCATCTGGTCACCTTAATTTAGACTGAGGGCCTCATTCTGATTGAAATTAAGAGCCTCCCCTGAGGTCATGGGGCCCTCAGGCCCAACTCATGGTTGCCAATGCCAATTTAAAGATGTTTTCCACTCTGGGGGAAAAAATGCCAGGAGGGCCTGTTTCTGACTAAGCCTGCATCACATAGAGACTGGGAGAATCCCACCCATTCACACCAATCCTTCCATGACTGTTCCAGTACTTGAAAAGATACGGGAGGGGAGAAGACAAGATTACTTGGTACCACCCTTTGCCCAGCCCTGACAGAATTTTTAAAATGGACAAAATCTTCTGCAAAATGGTGTCAGCTGCCACAGGTCATACCCGTGGCCCCCATCATGTCTAGTTTGGTCTCGAGCATTCCTCAGAGTTTATGGTGAGGCTGAAAAAGAAGGGAGCCAAGTAATGTGTCCAAATTTCCCTGCTAGGACCTTGAGCAAGTCACCATCTCACCCACTTTGACCTTCCTCACAGGTTTGTTGCGCGTACCAACAACACAAGCCTTTACTGGCATATAAAACAGGACAAAATTTTAAAACAAAGCAAGGTTAAGAAATACAGTTAAAATTACTAATTTCCAGTATAAAATTTGCAACAGTTTCACAAAAGAGTACATCAGAGCTGTTCAGGAGATTGGGTATCTTATAACACTCATGCCACTGAGAACATTGCAAGAAAATGGAATTCATGTATTTCATGCGTATCTTATTGTATTTAGGGCATAGAAACAAAGAATGGTCAAGTGTTTCAACCGTAGTCATATCACATGAACAAACTCTTTTAGAACGTTAGTTTGTTGTGAGTAGGAAATTGTGGGAAACCATGTAAAACCACCTGGTGCCTGGAGGAAGGCGATTTGAAATAAAGAAGAAGACGGCAGGTGTTCGATTATTCCCATATATGGTTCCACATATTTTTCATTGCAAGGGACAGACTGAGGTAATTTGCCTGCCTCTCCATAGGATGCCTGTACTTCCTTGGTGGTCTGTGATCCAAGTACTAACTAAGGCTGACCCTGCTTAGCTTATGTGATCTGATAAGATTGGGTTTACCTGGGTCTTTCAGGCCAGGACATTCTTCATAATAATACACTAAGGCGTAGGTGTCAAACTCGGTTTGGCTAATTGCTCATGGTGGCAGGGGATGATGGGAACTGTAGTTCATAACATCTGGAGGGCCGTGAGTTTGACACCTGTGCTTAAGGTAAAACAATATTTGAAATTATTGCATTCAAGCTGATTATACTGTTGGCAACAGTATAATCTCTTCTTCAGTAGCTGAATGAGCTATTTTTTTTGTGTGTGTGCACGTTACCGCAAAGGCCACTTCTCTCCGTGAAGCTCACGTCTGAACAAACGAGAGAGCTCCAGCGATGCCTGTTTGCCCCTCTGCACATGCAGCTTTGTGCAAATATTATGAAGTGGTCTTAACAGCGCCCCACGCAAGCGCCAAAAGCTTTCTCTGTCTTCTGTGAGATAGTCTTTAATTAGTCAATAATTGCTTGTAGACACCAATTGACCGGCTTTATAAACACAGGGAAATGGAAGTGGCCCTTTTTTTATTTCCGAGCTGCGCTTAAGACTCGGCAAATAAATAAACAAACATAAAACTCAACCCAACCCCATTAACAGCATGCTATTAAAGGAAACATGGCAAAGTTATGTGCGGTGTATATTGACTGCCGTGACTGAACACGGGATCAGGAGTGGGGTGGGATGGGGATGATTCATGTACAGTTCCAGAATTATTATCATGTGCCTCGACACTTCAGGGCTGTTGCACACATGAAAATACCCTGCGGGATTTTTAACAGAGCATGTCACATCACAGTATAGCTTGCATGTAATAATGAGCCACAGTCTGTCATTACCAGAACAAGCTTGAAGGATCTTCATTCGCACAAGCTTTATTCCCCTTTTATGGATGATAGACGCAACTCTAGATGGATACTAAGCATTAGATTGCTATCATAACAACAACAATGTTGGCTACATTAACTATTTGCCACTGGTATACAGTGCCTACCTCTGCCAGTAACCTGTGGGTTCACGGTCATCCAAAGTCAAATAACCTGTGGGTGATTCATAGAGAGATGCCGTAGTTTTGTTATCGATTGCCAGATGGTGTGACAACTGAAGGCTGTGGCAACCTATTGGAGCCAGATCAATTGTTCGCCCATTTCCTTGTCCCCTATCCCTTGTTCTGTGTTGGGTGCCACTCCAACAAACTCTGTGTTTTATAGTGGAGTGTTGATACTGTATGTTGTTGTGATGCCTGGGTTCTGTTGGTGGGTCTTAAGTCTGGTCTGTGGAGAGGTGTATGGGAATGGCACTTTTGATGAGTCCATTTGGACTACACTATTGATAAGACTCTGAGTGTTTGTTGTATCTATCTGTCTTTTAAGGACAACTGTTTTATTGTATTTTGGAATGCCAATAAAGGCTTGAATTTACCTTACCTATTCCCCTTTTATGGCACCTTAAGGACCAAAGATGACTTTGGTCCCAGAAAAACCACAGTTTGTAGTTATCACTACAAACCGCAGTTTGTTCACTCAAGGACCAAAGTACGAACCAAGATTTGTGGGCTGGATATAATGATAAACTGTGGTTTTGGTGACCTATCCATGAAAGCAAGGGGGAGAAGCAAGCAAGTCCAAGAATCCCCTGGATGCATCCCAATAACAATAACTTACGGTTTCTTATTAGCCATAAATCTCTCACATGCACACACAATCTTTGACAAATGTTATAGGATGAGAAAATCAAAATGGACACTGGATTGCTGTACTGAGCAACAATAGTGATCAATATTCAGTCAGGGCCAAGCTCCACAATATGTTTTTAAATGAGCAGGGGCAAGAACTAGCTTTCCCTGCAGACACACAGCAGCGGAGGGGACTGTCATTTAAAAAATCTGTATGGGCAGGACTAGTCTTGGGACCAGGACATAAGGAGGGATGAGGCAGCTTCCTCCCGGATGTACCATTCTGTACAGTTGAAAAAGCCATGGGAGAAATAATTTGCCCCAATTAGTGTAAAGTGATGCTTACTTCCCCTCGCCCTTTGCATGTAGCATTCAAGAATGAATATGCCTATTTGTATCTTAACCACTGTGAACAGATAGCTTGTTAACAACACTGTTAATTCCACACACCACTTAACAATATTCTGTGCACAGGGGCTTATCTAGGGTGGGGCAAGGCAAGACACATGCCTCCCCTCCAGGGGCATTAGCCTGCAACCCACAGCATAGGCCCCTTCCTCCCGGGCCAGTAAATGTCAGTTAATGATGGTAAAAACCCTGTTTTTTGGGGGGGGGGAACTTTGCACGTAAATCTACCCCACGTTTCCACCCCCAAAAAACAGGTTTTACAAGAATTCTGTTATGCACGATTCTTTAGTATTAACACGGGTTGTAGCAGCTTGCAAGTGTACAGCTGCACCTGGAAGTGCTTTCCTTGGCCACGCTTCCCATTTTTTAAAAGTCCCCACTTCGCAGCTGCGTAGCTACACAGGCTCACAGGGACGTCTCGGTCAGCATGGCTGTGAAGGTCTATGCCTGTCTGCCTGCATAGCTATGCAGTGAGGGAGATAAGGAACAAAAAAAGAGGCACATCTCTGTGTGAAGGCACAACAGCAACCCACATTGTTTCCCCATGCTCTGGTCACTGCCTGCACAGAGGCATGCAAGCAGGAAAGCAGGAGTGGGGGTTACTTTAGCCCAACTGCAACCCACTGTACCTGTGCTGTGTGGAAGGGGCCATAGTGATGCCAATAAAGGCTATGGAATTCAATGCAATGGAATGAAATGGAATGGGACACACAGCCTCTTGGATAAGGTGACCAGACGTCCCGCTTTCGGCGGGACAGTCCCACTTTTGAGCAATTTGTCCCGCGTCCCACGGGGTTGCTTAATTCTCCCGCTTTTTGGAAGGCTGCCGCACTGCCTTTTGGGGTGCCCGCCCTGTGACAGGGCGGGAAACAGGGGAGCACCCCAGAAGGCAGTGTGGCAGCCTTCCATGCTGCCGCGCTGCCGCACTGCCACCTGGGGCGTTCCCGTTTCCTGCCCTGTGACCCAGGTGAGAACCGGAGAGCGCCGCCAAAGGCTGAAGCTTCCCTCCCTCACCGGAGTGCACCGCACGCGCATGCACGTCCCGCATTTAAAATGTAAAAATCTGGTCACCTAACTCTTGGAGTGACAGCAGCCTGCAGTTGGGGCGCAGGATGAACCGAAGTGCATGCCAGGAGCACCATTTTGGCCAGGTACACCCCCTGTCAGTGCAGTGATTTCCAAATTAACGGATGCCAAATTGTGCTTCCTTTAGTCCAGGCTTGCTTCCAGCTCTAATGGCAGCCATTAAGGGACAGCTTTTCAAAATGCCGGTTCTGAAACTCTCGCATCGCACAATCGGCCCAGCCACCGTTGGTGAAAAATGAAGGGGAAACCTCCGCTCAATGAATTATGGAGGCAACAGGTTACTTCAGTCAATGGAGGCACATCACATCCCACAAGCCGAGAGATCTGGTCCTACCAGTGTTCTTGTGCAAGATAAATCTAATCCATTGATCTGCAGGAGGCATTTATAGAGCACCTATCAGTGCCGTAATGAGGAGGTAATTGTCCTGAGGTGCTTGTAAACAATGCTTACCCAGATTCCTGGCAGCAGGAAGCCTCCGAGAGGAATGGGAGAAGGACTTGGATGCATTTATTCTAGGAGAGGGAAGAAAGGTGGAGTGGGAAGCTGAGAAGAATTCTTCAGCACTTAAAAGACTATTGGGAAGAGGAAGCATTAGAAGCTGCCAATCAAAAGGAGGCAAATAAAAGGACCATTTCCCCAAGATGGACAGCAGAGCCCGAGAAGATAGCTTGGGTGCACGCATCCCCTCAATTCAGTGACTCCTAATTCTTACACTGATGATGGGGAAGGAAGTGGAATTAATGCCTCCCTTTTCTATGCCAAGGTCAGCCTGGTGACCAGAAGCGGAGCGAGGGGAAACTGCACGCGCGCCATGAGCAACTGCCGCAGCGCTGCCTGTCCGCCCCACCCTGGAACACCCTGGAAAGCCCCTGCCACGCCCACTCCATGGCCTGGCTACACCTCCACTGTGGCTCTATCCGGGGTGTGGTCCCCCCCTGCCCCGTTGGTGCTACCCCACTGTTGGTGACTGAAAAGTGAGGAGGGCCAATATAACTTCCCACCCCCAATCCCTGCTTAATGCCACAACTTGGCTGTTAGTTTACATCAGTTTCTGCATAGGGTTGTCAGCTGCAGGTTGGGAAATGACCAGAGATTTGGGGAGTAAAGCCTGAGGAGGACCGGATTGGGGAGGAACTTCACAAGGGTATAATGCCATAGGACAGTGGTGGCGAAACTTTGGCACTCCAGATGTCACGGACTACAATTCCCATCAGCCCCTGCCAGCATGGCCAATTGGCCATGCTGGCAGGGGCTGATGAGAATTGTAGTCCATAACATCTGAAGTGCCAAAGGTTCGCCACCACGGCCATAGGATATTCCTTCCAAACTTTATTTATTTATTTTATTTTATTTATTGTTGAGTTTTTTATACTGCCCTACCCCCAAAGGGCTCTGGGCGGTGAACAACATAATAATATAACATACAATTAAAACCCAGTTAAAATGAACAACAGCGATCAGCATATAAAAACAGTGCCAGCAGTAATCCTTAATAAAACCCTTCCAGAGGGGGGAGGAGGGGTCCCATGGATGGTAAAGGGACCCCCAACACAAGAGGCTAAAATAGGGGAGGGGAGGGGTGGGAGGGGGCGGAAGGGGAGGGGGCATCAAAAGCCCGGTGGAACAACTCCGTCTTACAGGCCCTGCGGAACTCACCGAGGTCCCGCAGGGCCCGGACAGCTGGAGGAAGAGTGTTCCACCAGGCCGGGGTCAGGGCCGTAAAAGCCCTGGCCTGAGTGGAGGCCAGCCGCATCATTGAGGGGCCGAGAACCAGCAGCAGATTGGCCTCTGCTGAATGCAGAGGCCTAATAGGGACGTATGGGTTAATGCAGTCCCGAAGGTACGAGGGTTGACATTCTCTCCAGATGAACTGATCTGTGTCCATGGAGATCAGTTTTGATAGCAGGAGATCTCTAATCACTACTTGGAGGTCAACGTCCTCCATTTGGCATTGTGAACAGACTTTCTCTGGGAGGCGCCCACAGCGACGAATCGTTACCGACTGCCGGACTGTGCGCAAAACGTCTCTCACGTGAACTTGCACTGCTCCGAATCGCAGAGTTTTTCAAAGCAGAACTATTTGGTCACAGCATGAATTTATCACGGCATTTCACAGAGCTCTTTGGAAGAGCGCTTTTAAGTCGATGCCCAATTACATTTTGAGCTCTTAATGCTAAACTGATACATTATCTCCTTCCTGGCCCAGCTCACCTTTTCAGATGCTGATGAGATTACTTCGATAACGTGCCGCTTGCTTATGCTGACCGTGGAATTTAACCGGCATGACTAATTTTGATGTGCGTTCCCCTATTTAGGTGACAATCATACGTACGAGGATGCTCAATTTTGATAAATGGATACCATCACAGAAATAATGGCATGTCACGGGATACCACTTATCTAGAGCACAAAAATGCTCCTGTGTTAGCATTCATTTCCCTCACACAAAAATGCAAAATGCCAAGCAGAGTACTGGTATAGGAATGCATTCCGTTGGCTCAAGGCCCCCATAAGAATACCCAAATTGTGTGGGCACTGCTAATAATGAGCCATGACCCCACAGATTATCACAGGGGCTGAATTATGGGGCGAAAAAGAAGGGGGGCCCTATCCCATCAGTTCTTCAAAGGTGGGCCACGGAAAGAAATGGAAAATACGTTTATGGCAGTGATGGCGAACCTTTTTGAGACCGAGTGCCCAAATTCCACCCAAACCCCACTTATTTATCTCAAAGTGCCAACCCTGAGGTTTTCGTTTAGAAAAAAACGGTTGGCTCCCTCTTCCTCTGCCCCACCTGCTTGAGCAGGGACCAGCCTGCTCTAGCCTCCAGCAAGTCCCGCGCGCACCGCTCTGTGCCTCTCTAGCATCTCTGCCTCCTCTGCGTCCCCCCCTCGGGCAGCAGCCATCCAGACCACAGGCACTGGGCCCGCCAGCCGAGTCCTCCCTTCTCACCCCAGTGCGCGCACATCGTGCTCAGTGGCCCAGACGAGCCTAGATGTGTGTGTGTGTGTGTGTGTGATTTTCCACCCCCCACATGACGAACTCTGTGCGCGCGTGCCCACAGAGAGGGCTCCAAGTGCCACCTCTG
Source organism: Sphaerodactylus townsendi (assembly GCF_021028975.2). Taxonomy (NCBI): domain Eukaryota; kingdom Metazoa; phylum Chordata; class Lepidosauria; order Squamata; family Sphaerodactylidae; genus Sphaerodactylus; species Sphaerodactylus townsendi. Next base: position 7,449 of record NW_025949676.1, read on the forward strand.
GCACCCGTGCCATAGGTTCGCCATCACTGGTTTATGGGGAGCACCAGACAAAGGCGGACACAGCTCAGGAAAGTCAACTTTCCATCAGAGTCCAGTAAAGAGTTTGGATTTATATCCCCCCTTTCTCTCCTGCAGGAGACTCAAAGGGGCTTACAATCTCCTTGCCCTTCCCCCCTCATAACAAACACCCTGTGAGGTAGAAGAAGAAGAGGAGGAGGAGGAGGAGGAGGAGGAGGAGGAGGTGGTGGAGTTTGGGTTTATATTCCCCCCCATTTTCTCCTGCAGGAGACTCAAAGGGGCTTACAATCTCCTTGCCCTTCCCTCCTCACAACAAACACCCTGTGAGGTAGAAGAAGAAGTAGGGTTTGGGTTTATATTCCCCCCCCATTTTCTCCTGCAGGAGACTCAAAGAGGCTAACAATCTCCTTGCCCTTCCCTCCTCACAACAAACACCCTGTGAGGTAGAAGAAGAAGAAGAGGAGGAGGAGGAGGAGGAGGAGGAGGTGGTGGAGTTTGGGTTTATATTCCCCCCCATTTTCTCCTGTAGGAGACTCAAAGAGGCTAACAATCTCCTTGCCCTTCCCCCCTCACAACAAACACCCTGTGAGGTAGAAGAAGAAGAGGAGGAGGAGGAGGAGGAGGTGGAGTTTGGGTTTATATTCCCCCCCATTTTCTCCTGCAGGAGACTCAAAGGGGCTTACAATCTCCTTGCCCTTCCCCCCTCATAACAAACACCCTGTGAGGTAGAAGAAGAAGAGGAGGAGGAGGAGGAGGAGGAGGAGGAGGAGGAGGAGGAGGAGGAGGAGGAGGTGGAGTTTGGGTTTATATTCCCCCCATTTTCTCCTGCAGGAGACTCAAAGGGGCTTACAATCTCCTTGCCCTTCCCCCCTCATAACAAACACCCTGTGAGGTAGAAGAAGAAGAGGAGGAGGAGGAGGAGGAGGAGGAGGAGGAGGAGGAGGAGGAGGAGGAGGTGGAGTTTGGGTTTATATTCCCCCCCATTTTCTCCTGTAGGAGACTCAAAGAGGCTAACAATCTCCTTGCCCTTCCCTCCTCATAACAAACACCCTGTGAGGTAGAAGAAGAAGAGGAGGAGGAGGAGGAGGAGGTGGTGGTGGTGGTGGTGGAGTTTGGGTTTATACCCCCCCCCCCCGTTTTCTCCTGTAGGAGACTCAAAGAGGCTAATAATCTCCTTTCCCTTCCTCTCCCCACAACAAACACCCTGTGAGGTGGGCGGGGCTGAGAGAGCTCCAAAGAACTGTGACTAGCCCAAGGTCACCCAGCTGGCATATGCTGGAGTGCACCGGCTAACCTGAATTCCCCAGATAAGCCTCCATAGCTCAAAAGGCAGAGTGGGGAATCAAACCTGGTTCCTCCAGATTAGAATGCACCTGCTCTTAACCACTACGCCACTGCTGCTCCTTAAGAAATTAGGGATGGTGTAATTTCTTAAGAAATTAAGAAATTGGGGATGCTGTAAACTGTGTAGTGAACATGTTTGGCAGTCATTCCACTGGCAGTCACAGTAACTTATTTGTTTACAAAATTTATACTCTACTGTTTTGTTCTTATCGGGCCCACCCTGGTAGCCACGAGATTAAACACATAATAAAAGGAAGTCTTGAAACCACTAAAAACCAAACAGAAACACAATTAAAACAATTACAAACAAGCTAAAATACACCAATGTTTTTTGTTGCCAAGTCACATCTGACTTAAGGCAATAATCCTTCCAGATAACTCTTCCCAATTGCCCGCGTGCATCATTGCTGCTTTTCCTATTTTCCAGCCCAAATTCTGCACGGTGTTGCGTGTATCCACCGTTTTGATTTAAAACACGGTTCCAAGGCACAATTGCTCTCCAGGGGAAAATAACTCCAGGGCAGAAACGTTGTAAGGCTCAGACCCATTTTGTGAAGGTGAATTTGCCCCTGAAGGCAACAATGAAACTGGTGGGATTTGTCGGAAACGTAAGAGGAAAATTCAACAGCCTCATCCATACAAAACACACATTCTGCCAAACAGGCAAGGTGTAAGATTCTTTGCCGGCAGTAATGTTGATTGCTAGTAGTAATCTTAACCTGTGGCTCAGGTGTACAATAGCGACATGCCTGTTATTACAATGAGCTAATACAGACTCCTACAAAGGACACACAGAAACAACAACCTAACCGTGAGATTCTTGTCACCCCAAACCAGGGCTTACAGCTTAAAGTGACCCAAGAGATTTGAATCGGGCCGCATCTGGGCAGCATTGCCTTTTCTGCGTGGCCCTGCCAAAATCCAATGTTTTATCAAGTCAGGGGCCCCTTCCACACATACAGAATAATGCACTTTCCATCCACTTTCACAACTGTTTGCAAGTGGATTTTGCTATTCTGCACAGCTGCAAAGTGTGTTGAAAGTGGATTGAAAGTGCATAATTCTGCATGTGTGGAAAGGGCCTCTGGGACAAAAGGGACTGAATTCAAGACAGAGCACCTGTAGCGGTACAGAGCAAATTCCTTCTTCTCGCAGTCATTAGTTCTTCCACTAGACAGCAGAGAAATGACTCCACCATCAAGGTACAACCTGCTCCCTTGGTTTGAAGTTTACTGTAAGTCAGTGCCCTCATATCATTGTTCATGCTGCCAATGGATCCTGAATATTTATCCACTTGTTTGTATATTGATAATGACCCCAGTGAGTTGCAATCGATCATCCTCACTGGCCCATCAATAGCATTCAGACTTGCCAACTATTAAGATGGATAGCCTTTCGGGATGTTTAAGTGGTGTGTAGGCAGCAGCTGTCCCAAAACATAAAATGGGGCTTAGGCAAAAAAGAGAGAGGAAATCTGGAGGAAGGTACAAGGATCGAAGGCTACTCAGCTGTTTACAGAAGACTGGGGGCTGGGGATATGGAAGGGGGAATAGCATTGGAAACATCAGTGGTGTCGCTATATAACTTCCATAAGTGAGAATGGGTAGTTCTAGGAATCTCTGGAGTCTCTATGGTCAAATCATGGAGTTTCTGGCAATTCCTAGAACTACCCTTTGGCACTTCTGGGTCACATCCAGATGTACACCTATAACTAAAGCCAACCAATACAAAAATGATGAAATGTGGATACTATTCAGTGTGAAAACATATGCTAACGTGAGTCAGTGAATACATAAAAAACATTTAAAGCCAAAGGCATCAGACAAAACAAAAGGACCAACGAAGAGACCAACTGAGTTCTATTCAGGTAAGTCTTATCTTCGAGACAGCATCACCCCATATATCCCCACACGGCCTCTTCGTTCAGTGAAGGCCAATTGACTGGTGGTCCCTGGCCCCTCGATTATGCGGCTGGCCTCCACATGGGCCAGGGCCTTTACGGCTCTGGCCCCGGCCTGGTGGAACGCTCTCCCACCAGCTGTCCGGGCCCTGCGGGATCTCGGTGAGTTCCGCAGGGCCTGTAAGACGGAGCTGTTCCGCCGGGACTTTGGAGGGACCAGCTGCTGATGGTGCCCCTCCCCTTTCTGGCTCCCACATCTGAGCCTGTATCATCTGACGGGACCTGCCGTTCCTCCCTTTGGGGAAGGATTTAATGTCAGGTTATCGGGCGCCACCTACACTTATACCTATACTTTCATTTAAGTGTTAATGTTTAGTTAGTTTCACTGCTTTTATAGGATTTAGCTAATTTATGATGGTTTTATGATTGTATCTACTATATGCTGTACACCGCCCGGAGCCCTTTGGGGACGGGGCGGTATAAAAGCTCAAAGTATGTATGTATGTATGTATGTATGTATGTATGTATGTATGTATGTATGTA
>NW_025949677.1:0-11246 GCF_021028975.2 Sphaerodactylus townsendi
CTTTCAAAAGCGCCTTGCCCCCCTGCCTTTTGGCCCGGCCCTCCACAATATTTTCTGTTTCTTATGCGGCCCCATGGAAAAAATAATTGCCCACCCCTGTCGTATGGTTTCATGGTGTTTAGTTTAGTTAGTTATAACAGGCTGTATTAAGTTATTGTAAAAATTTGTGTTTTAATTTTTCCTATGTTGGGTTTTTTTGGTATTTTTTATTTTTAATTCAGTACAAATGTAATGGTGGATGTGAAGTGTATAGTGGTATGTGCATTTTTCTTTCTTTATGTTGGGAAAATTAAAAAAAATATTTTAAAAAACCCTCTTGCGACCAACCATACAGGATACAAACTTTTTAAAAAGCAGAGGTGCTTGAGACGTGAATAGCTGCAGCACAGGCCGATGGTTCGGCTTGCTCAGTGCAATCGAGAGCCCCAGAGGACGCACTGACAGATCGTTACCAGCTTTTCCCTGCCCTCGGAGCCCCTCACTCACATGATGCAGCTGCGGTTTCTGCAAGGTGAGGCGGTGCGTCCGGCCTCCGTAGGTGTCGCTCTTCAGCACAAACATGGTGACCTGCCCCTCGGAGCTCATGATCACCACGTAGGGGTCAGCCACAGCACAGTGCACGATCGGTGAGCCGAGATCCACAGGGATGAAGTGAAGCTGGTTGACTGCAAAGCAGAGCCACAGTTAGTGGGAAAGTGGGCACTTGTCCTGCCACAACCCCCCCTCCCCACAGGTGACAGCCTACCACAGGGGTCTGCAACCTGTGGCTCTCCAGATGTTCATGGACTACAATTCCCATCAGCCAATTGGCCATGCTGGCAGGGGCTGATGGGAATTGTAGTCCGTGAACATCTGGAGAGCCACAGGTTGCAAACCCCTGGCCTACCACAATGCACCGTCTCTCTTTCAGCCCAGGTCAATTAGACCCACATCTTGAGGTGTGAATCCAGGCACACCCACAAACACCTTCCCTGGTGCCTGGCAACAGTTTTTAGAAAGTAGGCGGGGCCAACATGAGGCTTTTGCCCAGCAAGGCTTCTGATTGGTCACTGGAGATTTGATTGGCTGTGCAGATTCTTAAAAATGTTCTTCAGCAGCAGCTGCCACCACAGCACAAGAGTCTTCCCTACGTGACTGACGATAAACCATGGCAGCCATTTTGTGCTCGGCTCTTGTCTCTTCTGGCTGCGATTTTGTGGCTCTGCGCACCACGCTGTGCGAGAATCCCAAAGGTTTCCACGGGGTCAAAAAGGTTGAAGACCCCCATTTTAATCTAGCCAGAGTGCTGATTGCTAAATCATCTTTTTTTTTCTCTTCTCCTCTCTATAGACAGCACTTTACGGAAGACTAAGTATCAGTTGTTTCTTTTATGTATAGATAATATGCATTGATGTATGTATTGATGTAACAAACCTTATTCAACCTCAATTATTAAAGAGGAAATATTAGATTTAAGTAACAAAGACGAAGTATATAGATATGATGGACTAAGAACATAAGAACATAAGAACAAGCCAGCTGGATCAGACCAGAGTCCATCTAGTCCAGCTCTCTGCTACTCGCAGTGGCCCACCAGGTGCCTTTGGGAGCTCACAGGCAGGAGGTGAAAGCAATGGCCTAAAGAACATAAGAACGAGCCAGCTGGATCAGACCAGAGTCCATCTAGTCCAGCTCTCTGCAACTCGCAGTGGCCCACCAGGTGCCTTTGGGAGCTCACAGGCAGGAGGTGAAAGCAATGGCCTTCTGCGGATGTTGCTCCCGAGCACCTGGACTGTTAAGGCATTTGCAATCTCAAATCAAAGAGGATCAAGATTGGTAGCCTAGTTTATATGGTAGTTTAGCCTAGTTTATATTGGTAGACTAGTTTATATTGGTAGACTAGTTTATATGTATCTCAGGTCATCTAGTTAGAATTTAATATACAAATCTCTTTCTGTATAAAACAGCAACAAGTATATATACTAAATAGATAGATCAAAATTGAACTGAATTAAATGTATTAGATTATATGTATCCTAGCTGGAAGTATATTATTTTAAAAATTGTAATGCATGAGTTAGAATGAGTTGTTTTTAAATGGATAGATTTTTTTCATGTAATAACTTTATGCAAAAACTTATATGTAACAATTTCTGTTAATCCTGCGATAACTGAAATTCAAATTGTCAATCTTTCTTATCCAATAAAATTATCAATTAATTAAAAAAAAGAAAGAAAACAAAATAAAAACAAAAAGGTTGGAGACCCCCATTTTCATCTAGCCAGAGTGCTGCTAAGGAGCCACCACTGCTGCCAATTCTTTTCCCCTCTCCCCCTGCTCCCTTTCCCACTGGCTCAATTTCCAGGCCAAAATAGCTATCCTGGAGCAGCCCCTCTGAAGGCTGTGCCAAAGAACCGCGGGCACGTACCTCCTTCCAGCAGGCGGATGCCCAAAGGAGACACCTGGACGATGTAACGGTTCTCGCCAATGTTGCCCGCATACACCGTGGGCCCCTGCGTGGCAAAGCCACTCGTGTCCAACTCCATGATTTCCTGGCCAGTCTGTAGGATCTGAAGAGACACAAACCGGAGGGGGGGGGAGAGATATGACATGAGGGACAGCATGGGACTGGCACTCTGGGCATGCATCCAAATCTGCATTCCTACACAGGAGACATTCTCACAAGCATGGGCCAAACAGGGACACTGGAGGCAAAATGTCTTGGGGATGACTCATGCAGACACAGTTTCATCACAAACGCACACGTGTTCAAATGGAGACATGAACGCAGTTTATAAATGTATCGTTGAAGGCTTTCACGGCCAGATTCAACTGGTTGTGGTGGGTTTCCCAGGCTGTGTGGCCGTGGTCTGGTGGATCTTGTTCCTAACATTTCGCCTGCATCTGTGACTGGCATCTTCAGAGGTGTATCACAGAGGGAAGTCTGTGTCCAGTGAGAAGGGAATGTTTATTGGGGTATATGGTCCATGTCCCAGGGTGGGGAATCAATCAGTAAGTGTTTGGGTGGAACTTGCTATGCAAAGGTGTGGTTGAGTGCCTTGTATTGTGGGTGGGGTTATCAGACTTGTGGGTGGGGAAACAGACTTCCCTCCGTGATACACCTCTGAAGATGCCAGCCACAGATGAAGGCGAAACGTTAGGAACAAGATCCACCAGACCACGGCCACACAGCCCGGAAAACCCACCAGAACCAGCAGTTTATAAAAATAACAACTGGGAAGAAGAAAGCGTATCTACTCCCAAAGTACTAGAAGCTGAGGGCAACAGGGCAGTACATACAGGACAGATCAAAGAAGGTGCTCCTTCACATAATCATAAGCATTTTATTGTCATTGTGCATGCACAACGAAATGTACAGCAGCATTCCTCGATGCACACAATTCCAGACTCATACCCCATCCTCACTTTCCCCTTCCTCCCCCCATCCCTACACAGCCCCAAACACATCAACACGAAGCCGCGGAGTTTAGCATAGCCACAGCTCTAGAGTAGAAGCTGTCTCTAAGCCTCTTACAATTAACTTGATGGATTTATTGCCACAGATCTAATGATGGCTACTACCTTAGATGGCTTTAAGGGGGGATTAGACACATACGTGGAGAAATTTAAATAGAACCTCCCCTCTTCAGAGGCAGTATACCTCTGAATACCAGTTTCAGGGAGAGGGGTAAAGGAGGCAGTTTCTTTGGGCCTCTGTGGTTCTTCTGGGGCAACTGGATGGCTACAGTAGGAAACAGGACGCAGGAACAGGTGGGCCCATTTGGGTCTGATCCAGCATGGCTTTTTATGCTCTATGCTCCACCATCACTCCTCTGGAGTTCTCTTCTTTGCACCCATCTCAGTGTTCTGTGGTTGGAGCCGCAGGGGAGGGGAAGACGCCATTTATTTCCCGTGTTCCACGGGTTTTGCAAAGCTGCACACTAGAACATAAGAACATAAGAACGAGCCAGCTGGATCAGACCAGAGTCCATCTAGTCCAGCTCCCTGCTACTCGCAGTGGCCCACCAGGTGCCTTGGGGAGCTCACATACAGGAGGTGAAAGCAAGGGCCTTCTGCTGCTGCTGCTCCCCCCGAGCACCTGGTCTGCTAAGGCATTTGCAATCTGAGATCAAGGAGGATCAAGATTGGTAGCCAGAGATCGACTTCTCCTCCATAAATCTGTCCAAGCCCCTTTTAAAGCTATCCAGGTGAGTGGCCATCACCACCTCCTGTGGCAGCCTATTCCAAACCCCAATCACACGTTGCGTGAAGAAGTGTTTCCTTTTATTAGTCCTAATTCTTCCCCCCAGCATTTTCAATGAATGCCCCCTGGTTCTAGTATTGTGGGAAAGAGAAAAAAATTTCTCTGTCAACATTTTCTACCCCCTGCATAATTTTATAGACTTCAATCATATCCCCCCACTCCACAACTCTTTGTGGTCCTGCCTCTGAACAGATCTTCACTGATGATCCGCAGCCACGGGCCATGCAGGGCACCCCAGGCCAGCCCAAGACGTTCAGGCACGGCGCTTCCTGGCACTCACCATGGTGGAGTCTTCGCGGCTGAGAATCAGGAAGCCGTGCCGCTTCCCGTCATCTTCCGGCTCTGGCAGGGCTGGCTCTTTCTCCTCATTTTCCTCCTTAGCCTCCTCTTCCTGCTGCGGGGGGGAAAGATCGACACGGGGTCTGACAGAGGATAAAGCCACCCAGGAGAGGTAACTGGAACCTGCATGTTCAGGGGCAGAGCAGCCCTGCATAGCAATTGCTGGGGAACAAATGGGCACTGGCATATTTAGGGGGGAGCAAGCCGGGGGGCGGGGGCGGGCACTACTTACTGAGGAGGGCCCAGGCTGCTCCTTTGCAAAGTAGGAAGCCACCACCATTCAGAGGGCTGGTTTATCCACCATTAAGAAACAAAGGGGAGATGTCTACCCATGCTTCTTAATGACAGGTGGACCAGCCCTCTGGAGAGCTGGACTACCCACAGTTAGAAGGAAAGAGTAGTCTTGGCTGTCAGAGAGCTGGTGGAGCAGTGGCATAGGAGGTTAAGAGCTCATGTATCTAATCTGGAGGAGCCGGGTTTGATTCCCCGCTCTGCCGCCTGAGCTGTGGAGGCTTATCTGGGGAATTCAGATTAGCTTGTGTACTCCAACACATTCCTGGTGGGTGACCTTGGGCTAGTCACAGTTCTTCGGAGCTCTCTCAGCCCCACCCACCTCACAGGGTGTTTGTTGTGAGGGGGGAAGGGCAAGGAGATTGTCAGCCCCTTTGAGTCTCCTACAGGAGAGAAAGGGGGGATATAAATCCAAACTCTTCTTCTTCCAAGATGGGAAAGACCTGATGTCTTTGTGAGGTGGGTCACGTTTTCTGTAGATCTGCCCTTGCAAATGGCATGGCTAGTGTTTGCCTACGCACTTGGCTTACAGGTGCTGTAACTGACTGCTGTTGGAAGGAGATAACTCTTCATCAGATCCAGCAAGGATCTTCTGGCTACTAGTGATGCCTGTTGGGTACCTGGCTCCTCCTCTCTGTTCTTGTCAGCCTGCAGTGTTCGAAGGCAGCAGGATACCCCGTTTGTCAGGAGCCTTAGGAGCTCCACACCCACCCTGGCTTGGAAAGAGACTGACCAACAGAACCTGAAGTCAAACTCAAGAAGAAGAAGAAGAGTTTGAATTTATATACCCCCTTTCTCTCCTGCAGGAGACTCAAAGGGGCTGACAATCTCCTTGCCCTTCCCCCCTCACAACAAACACCCTGTGAGGTGGGTGGGGCTGAGAGAGCTCCGAAGAGCTGTGACTAGCCCAAGGTCACCCAGCTGGCGTGTGTGGGAGTGTACAGGCTAATCTGAATTCCCCAGAGAAGCCTCCACAGCTCAGGCGGCAGAGCTGGAAATCAAACCCGGTTCCTCCAGATTAGATACATGAGCTCTTAACCTCCTACGCCACTGCTGCTCAAGAACATACAATACTATCCTCAGACAGTCTGAAGAGTAGCTGTGTTGGCCTGCAGCGGAAGAGCTGAATTTGAATCCAGTAGAACCTCAGAGACCGACAAAATTTGCGGGGCAAAAGTCTCCAAGAGCTGAAGCTCTGACGAAACTTAGCTTTGGCTCATTCCGCACATGCAGAATAATGCACTTTCAAACTGCTTTCAATGCTCTTTGAAACTGTGCGGAATGGCAAAATCGACTTGCAAACAGTTGTGAAAGTGGTTTGAAAACGCATTATTTTGCATGTGCGGAAGGGGCCTTTGACTCAACAGCTTATAACTCCAAGAATCTTGTTGGTCTCTAAGGTGCTCCTTGACTTGAATCTAGCTCTTCCTGGGACAGATGCCTTCCACAAGTAGTACCTCGCCAGACAGGTGGGGCTACTCAGCTGAAAGAAAAGGAAGGTTAAAAACGTGAGGCGTTCCCCTCCTCGTCCTGCCTCAGTCAAGAGGAGGAGGAGATAAGCCAAGGGGCAACCTTACCTACTACGCAAGATGTTACCTACTACACAAGATGTTACTCATTCTGTTGATGGAGGGGGGAGCAGCCGCCGCCCCTGCGGCTCTACAGCACTGTTTGGAGGCGGTCGCTGGTTGGTTGCGACAGAGCAGGTTAAAACTGAATCCATCGAAGACGGAGGTCCTCTGGCTTGGCCGCAAGGGGGAGGTCGGGACCTTCCAGCCGCCGGTGTGGGAGGGGGTCACATTGGCACCGACCCCCTCCGTCCGCAGCCTGGGGGTCCACCTGGATTTGTCTCTTTCAATGGAGACCCAGGTGGCCCATACAACCCGGGCTGCTTTTTTCCACCTACGTCAAGCCCGGTGGCTGGCCCCCTTCCTCTCCCAAGCAGACCTGGCCACGGTGATCCATGCAACGGTCATCTCCAGACTAGACTATTGTAACTCGCTCTACGCGGGCCTTCCCTTGCGTTTGATCCGGAGATTAAAACTGGTTCAGCATGCAGCGGCGCACTTGCTGACAGGTAGCGCCACCTGGGAACACATCCAGCCTGTATTGCGTCAGCTGCATTGGCTCCCAGTAGAATTCATCTTCAAGGTGTTGGTGCTGACCTTTAAGGCCTTACGCGGCCTGGGGACCGCCGTGATCTTCGAGACCGCGATCACCCCCATATGTCCCTGCACGGCCTCTCCGATCAACTGAGGCCAATTTTACTAGTGGTCCCCAGCCCTTCGGGCGATGCGGCTGGCCTCCACGCTGCTTGTGGGCCTTTTACGGCTTTGGCCCCCCGCCTGGTGGAACGCTCTCCCTTCCATTGTCCCACACCCTGCGGGACCTTAGTGAGTTCCGCAGGGCCTGTAAGACGGAGCTGTTCCGCCGGGCCTTTGGAGAAACCAGCCGCTGACTGTGCCCCCTCCCCTCTGGCCCTGACACCTGGGCTGTTTGTCATCTGAGGAGACCTACCACCCCCTCCCCCTTTCCTTGGGGAAGAGGGAACTTAAAGTGGGAATGTCGGACGCCACCTATACTTACCTTACTGTGATTTGCTGTATAATTGTTAGAATTTATTTTATGGTTTTACCGCTGCCTTAACGTTTTTAAGGTTTTAATTGTCTTACAGTGTTTTTATATGTTGTACATCGCCCAGAGCCCTTCGGGGATGGGACGATACAAAAATCCAAGAAATAAATAAATAAATAAATAAATAAATAAATAAATACCGTGTTTCCCCGAATATAAGACAGTGTCTTATATTAATTTTTGCTCCCAAAGATGCGCTATGTCTTATTTTCAGGGGATGCCTTATTTGTCTGTGTTCTGTTCGTCAGGCATGCTTCCAAACAAAAACTTTGCTACATCTTACTTTCGGGGGATGCCTTATATTTCGCACTTCAGCAAAACCTCTACTACGTCTTATTTTCCGGGGATGTCTTATATTAGGGGAAACAGGGAAGCTCCATGTCCCCTTCTGAGCCCTGGGGGACGGCGCTGATACTTACAGCCACCTCTTCTTTCTTCTGGGGCGAGATCACCGTCCACATGTCATAGCAACCTGGAAGCTCGAAGGTAGTCACCACCTGCGGGCGGATGCTTTTCTGTGGCAAAGAGAAGCGGGGAAGCGAAGCCTTCATTATGGGAAGTGGATTCTCCTGTGCTGATCACTTCTAGAAGGAAAGCCATGCACGCACGCACACCCGACAGTGCACACTGGCAGCACTTCTACAATGCACATGAGATTGTTCTGCATGGAAAGCCGCCTTGTGCGCCCCGGCCAGAGGCGTTCCTCCCATTGGGCAAAGTGGGCAGTTGCCCAGGGCGCCACCTTGTGGGGGGCGCCAAAAATGCAGGTGGGATTTTTTTTTGAATTTTCAGTGTTTTTTCTGTTTTTGGCCTGCAGGGGGCACAGTTTTTAGGCTAGCTAGCAGCATCAAAATTTCAGGGATTTTTCAGGAGACTATCCTAATGATATCACCCAGGTTTGGTGAGGTTTCGTTTAGAGAGTCCAAAGTTATGGACTCCCATAGGGAGTGTCCCCATCCCCCATTGTTTCCAATGGGAGCTAATAGGAGATGGGGGCTACACCTTTGAGAGTCCATAACTTTGGACCCCCTGAACCAAACTTTACCAAACCTGGATGGTATCATCAGTAGGGGCTCATGAAGATACTCTGAAATTTTGGTGCTGCTATCTTAATAATTGCACCCCTGCCAGCAGGCACACTCTAAATTTCCCCAGATTCTCCTTTTAAATCCACCCCCTTCCTGCCAATGCTTGTTTTCTTTCTTTCTTTTATTCTTTCAATGCCTAATAAAGGTGGTTGTTGTTGGGGAGGCATCAAACTCAGGTTTTGCCCAGGGCTCCAGTTTGCCCAGGTACGCCACTGGCCCCGGCAGAAAGCCAAGGCTGGACAAGTGCCACGCTTCTAAAGAAAATGAGCAATTTGTGCCCAGCAAGGGAGAACAGCCAGATTCTGCCAAGCGCGTCAGCTATGCAACTGAACAAAGCTCCTCATGCAATTTACTCTACATTTGCTGTTTTGCAGAATTCACTGTAGCTCTGAGACTTGAGAGAAGCGGGCGCTGCAACGCTGCCTCCAGCCACAGAGGAAGCTGGGCTGGATAAGAAAAGCCATGCTGGGTCAGACTAAGGCCCTTCACGTCCAGCAGTCTGTTCAGCCAGCACACACAGGCCTCAAACAAGATGACTGCAGCAGAATTATCCCGCCCATGTTCCCCAGGACATCATGTAATAGGGATGCTCTTCTGGTCCTGGAGATAATATGTTAGGACTCGAACCTTAAGCCAATAAACGGACTCTGGGTTGTTGATCACAAGCATTTAGCTTTTGCCGTCCCATTTATTCCTCAGATTCCCCCCTCCCAAATTCCCAAGATGGTGAAAAACAGTCCCCCGAGCTTGAGGCGCCCCAAGGTCAGCAGCAGATAGTAAGAGAGAGTCACCTGGCACGCTGCCCCCACGAGATAGCGGATACAGCGCCACTTCCCATGGGACCAAGGTGTCAGGGGAAAGCCTAGTTATCTACAAAGTGTGTGAAGCCATAAAGTAAAGATCAAGGAAAGAACGCCCCAGATGGCAGTGGTAACATATAGCAGGCTGATTACATATATCTTTTAGCAGCATTGACTTGTAGCATTTAAGCAGTTGCAATGAGGTTGGAATGCATCTCAATCACCTAGATCCCATTTGCATGACAATAAATATGCAATGTGCCCAGTATTCATGGATAGCCCTATCCTCCGTGATCACGGCGACTCTAAAAGCCTTCCAAGCAAGCAACCGTCAGCACATCCTGAGGCAAAGAGTTCCACATTTAACCATGCACTGTATAAAGAAATACTTCCTTTTGTCTGTTCTGAATCTCTCACGCTTCAGCTTTTGGAGAATAGAAAAGCTTCCCCTTGTCCACCCCCCTCCACACCATCCACAATTTTACAGACCTCCATCATTTCTCCCATTAACCGCCCTCTTTCTAAGCTAAACAGCCTCGAAGCGTGTTTATGTATACATTAAAAAAATTTCCAGAGAGAGTTACAAAAACATTAAAAAGATTCAGGAAAAAGAAAAAAGAAAGAACAAAAGTGAGAATCCAAATTTTTAAAAAAGACTAAAAAACACTAAAAACAAAATCACGGGAAAAGCGAAACTGAAGAAAAAAATAAAGGAGCCAAGGGAGGGGCGCTCCTAAAAGCCGAAAAGGCTAACCCACGCCTGCCGATCCCAGATATTTTCAGAACAAGCGGGTCTATTACTGATCCACAACTAATTCAATTGTCACATTGAAGATTCTCAGAGCTTTCTTCAAGCTGTCTGCTACCATCTCACTCTTGGTCTGCCCCTGCCAGCACAGATCCCATCAGGGTACGTGTGAAGCTGGGATTTTTTTGCCCCAATATACACCACTTTACACCTGCCCATATTGGATCTCACTTGCCATTTGAATGCCCAGTCCTCCTGTTGGGGAAGATCCTTTTGGAGCTCTTCACGATCCGTTTCTGTTTTACCCACTCTAAATAATTTGGTGTCACCTGTGAACTTGCCCAGTTCCAGGTCAAGGACGAACAGGGTGAAAAGCACCATCCGAACGTAGACCCCTGAGGGACCCCACTGCTCACATCCCTCCATTGTGAGAACCACCCCTGATTCCTACTTTCTGCTTCCAGTTTTTTAGCCAACTCTCAATCCGAAAGACAACCAGTCCTTTTCTCCTATGACTATGAAGACTGCTTAGCAGCCTTTGTTGGGGGACTTTGTCAAAAGCCATTTGGGAATCCAAATGCACACTTGCTGCAGGCCCAAACTCACCTTCCTAGCCATCAGGACCAGACACTTGCTGGATCCCGCTTCACTGTTTGCATGCCCAGAGCCACAACACACACATAAGAACATAAGAACATAAGAACGAGCCTGCTGGATCAGACCAGAGTCCATCTAGTCCAGCCCTCTGCTACTCGCAGTGGCCCAACAGGTGCCTTTGGGAGCTCACATGCAGGATGTGAAAGCAATGGCCTTCTGCTGCTGCTGCTGCTCCCGAGCACCTGGACTGTTCAGGCATTTGCAATCTCAGATAAGGCATTTGCAATCTCACACCATGCCCTTCTTCTTCCACACTTTCTCTCTCTCAAAAATAGTCCTATTTTGCTCCACACCCCCATCTCTCTCACACCACTTTCCCCAGAAAGAACAGGTTTGTCCTCAAAGAAGCAAGTCACTCTGGAGTCTGCCATTTGCCTTCCATTTTTGTCCCTAGGTGTTTACAGGCTGCGCCAACGATCTCTGGGGCAGCCCTGGTAAGCCGAGG
>NW_025949678.1:0-11245 GCF_021028975.2 Sphaerodactylus townsendi
ATGGAGTGCCAAAGTTTTGCCACCACTGGTCTAGCTGTATGTGGATGGATGCTTAGATTTGTTGTACTAAATGAAGATGGTCCTCTCAGTCACAGTTATTGGGGATGATGGAAAATGCCATCAAGTCCTGCTAACTTAAAGCAACCCCTTAGGGTTTTCAAGGCAAGAGACTTTTAATTAATTTTTAAGGCAGTTTATTAATTTTGTTTTTTAAAAAATGCTTCCATTTAATTTGATTGTGACAATGTTTACTATCTGTTTCAGTGGCAAAACAAAAGTATACATTTGCTCCTATTCTCCACCCCCGAGGACAGTTCTTTCTGTGGTAAAAAGGAAAATATTTGATGGTACCTAAAAAACAGCACAAAAGAACAGAACAGTTCTAGCAACCAGGACCACTGCTCCTATAGAATGAAAGCCCCGTGTAAGCCCACAAACCAGCAATGTTACTAGTATAAACTCTTTTGAATGACAGACCTGCCAGAGCAATCCTCTCTGGGGGCAAGATCTGTGTAACTACTGCTTGGAAAACATCCCTGTCAGATATATATTAAATGACTGACTTTTCTCTGTTTCTCCCTGAATCACACAAGTAGACACCAAGACAGAGCAATAGGTTGATCAGTGTTATTCTTTGTCATGTTATTCTTTCAAGTATTACTATTTACTTTCTGGAATGTGCACTTCTATTGTTAGGTATCCATTTTTGAGGTAAACTATTCATAGTTACGAAATGGTACACAATTACAAAGTTCCTATTACCTAGTAAGTGCTTATTTATCTTGGTTCCTCATTTACGAAGCAAACCATTATGAGATATAGCTCCCCACCCAACAACCGCCCTGGGACTTTGGTGTAGGGCCGGATATCAATGAAATGAATAAAATAAATAAAATAATAAATAAGCCCAAAGCCTCCATTTACCTTTTTGTATTTATTAATGAGGCGAACCATTCTGATTTACTAGCTGAGATATACTATTTACCTATCTAGCTAACATGAAAGCACCTTAGTTGGCTTTTATTTATTTATGAGGTAAACTATTCCCATACTATCCAGCTTACGCTCACTTTGGTCTAAGGGGTAACTATTAGAAGGTTTTGTCTAGCTAACACCAAAAATGCGTATTTTTAAGGGATGAACCCTTCGAGTCACAGATTCCCAGCAGGACAAGCTTTTTTCTAAAAGCTTCGCTGCTATAAGACTGAAAATCTCTTCTTGATCCTCTGCTCCCCCCTCCCAGATGTGAAGTGCTTGATTTGGCAAGCCTCCAGAACTAAATATGGCAAGACCTATACCCTGGACCGCTATAATTTTCATTCCCTGCTAAGTGCCTACTTTTTAAAACCACGCAGCGGCAGAGCAGCGCGTCTCCTGTTCCTTTTGTATGCATGTCAGCAATGTTAATCACGTCTCCGTTGGTATCTCGTCTCTGAAGCGAACTCCCGAGCCTTTTCATTTGTCGAGCGGGAAAGCCTTTCTAAAAATCTGCCTTCTTCTTGGGCCACCGCATGGGGTACTTCAGTTGAATCTCATTACAGGTGCGGAAGGTTCAAAAGGCCAGGTGGGATAAGACAATGGGGAACTTCATTGGTTCTAGTTCGGCACCCTCACGCAGACAACAAAAAGAATAAAGAAAAACCCCTCTATTGAAGATATGTCAGGAGAGAGTGAGATGGAAGAGAGGGGGAAACAGTGCAGTATCTATGATGCCTCGACAGAACAGAAGAGAATTCAATTCAACAAACAGAGCAACAGTGTGAAAGGAGGACACGCAGACTCCCATATTTTGAAATAGTGGACCCACAACTTTTAAATAAATGTACAAGACCCAAATCTGCATTGGAGCAAAATTAGAAATGCCAGGCAACTGATAGGAAGTCTGGAGGGAGTGTAGCATCATGGGACTTTTTAAAAATGCAGTCGCATGTACTTACAGGAAGTTGTAAGTGGCAGTTGTAGGAATGTCCAGAAGCTTTGTAGTAAAAATCATAAGAATTTCCAGCAATTCCTAGAACTACCCGTTCTAAAAAAGGCTGCTTTTTGGGGGGGGGGGGGATTGAATTAAAGGCAAGCAACTAGAACTGTGGCCAGGTTATGGGGTTGGCCAACATAATGAGGAGGCTGTTTAGGACACCCCTTGCACCAGTCTTCCTGAATTGAAATGGCCCTGCAGAAGTAGCTGTGTTGATACAAACTAGGATGACAGAATTAAAAATTAGTGCAAACAGACTAACACAGGGGCCTCCAACCTTTTTTAAGCTCACAGACACTTTTGGGATTTTGAGAAGTGCTGGCAAGCAGTGCCCCAAAATGGCTGCCACAGGAGGCAGAACCAAACACACTGTGCAGTAAGAAAAAAACTGTTGGTTCATAGAGGTCAGATCAACCCAATTAAGAGCAGGTGGATTCTAATCTGGAGAACTGGATTTGATTCCCCTCTCCTCCACCTGAGTGGCAGAAGCATATCTGGTGAACCAGATGTGTTTCCACACTCGTACATTCCTGCTGGGTGAACTTGGGCTAGTCACAGTTCTTTGGAACTCTCTCAGCCTCACCTACCTCACAAGGTGTCTTTTGTGGGGAGAGGAAGGGAAAGGAGCTTGTAAGTCACCTTGAGTCTCCTTACAGGAGAGAAAGGTGGGATATAAATCCAAACTACTACTCCTCCTACTCTTCTCCTCCTCCTCCTCCTCCTACTCTCCTCCTCCTCCTCCTCCTCCTCCTCTCCTCCTCCTCCTCCTCCTTCCAATGATCTTGAGCAAAATATCAAATATTTTTACATTAATAAAAAGATGTCAGGGTAGGGACAGCTGGGGGGAATAGCTAGATAGCTAGGCAGGCAGGCAGGCAGGCAGGCAGGCAGGCAAAAGTTGAGGTTGAGAACGCATGACTGGCCCAAGCTTTTTTGGCCGAGTGGGTATTTGAATCTCCTAACATGACACCTTAACCACTGTACCACGCTGGTTCCATTCTATTTATTCAAATGCCCTCTAAACATTTTGGCTTTGCATATTCTGCAGAATGGTAGGCAAGTGATCAATGTAAGAATTTTGGTGAAAGCGGAGAATTTAGCGGGTTGGGACTTCCCCCAAATAGCATTCAGTTGGCACAAATATTGATTTGCTTTTCTCAAAACCATGTTCAGTGCCAGTTTTATCCAGCCCTGTTTTCTCCGTCCTCTTTCGTGGCTTCGATACCTGAATGAATCTGTCCAATCAAGGGTCACACAGTTCAGTCAGATTGCATTACTTTTCTACATAGCCAATCAGGGTTGATTGTGCACAGCTATCAGGGAGAACAAATCAAATGAAAAAGCTAATTTTTTTTTCCCCCCAGTGTGCTAAAATACCATTTTAAAAGGGCGGCATTTGCTGGCATTAGTGACAACATTCACAAAAATGGCAGGTACTTTTCGTCTTTGTTGCGGCCAGCAGTCAATTTGGGGTGGGGGGTGGGTGGGTGGGAGATGAAGCCAAGACACTGATTAGGGATCTTTTCTCTTTGCTAACTGGAAGGAAAATAGGGGTTGGAATGCACTGTCTCTCTCACCAGCCAAAATCCCCTGTAATAAAATCAATATGTCATTTTCGAAGAATATCGGGCTAGTACCGTTCCGTTTCATCTCTCAGGACAAACTGAAAACCTTTTTTGCCAACTTGATAGCGACAACACTTGCGTGGTTTTCAGACATCCTTCCCTTTGAAAACAAAAGCCATCTCAGTAATTCAACAAAAGACAATGCACTCAAAACACAACAAGCCAATGTTTTACTGTCATTTTCGAACACAGCTCTATTACAGGGAAAACAGGGCCCTCATTTGCTTTGAACTTGTATCACCACTGATTCAAAAGGGAATATCTTTCACCTGGAATATTGTGTACAGTTCTGGGCACTGTAATTTAAGAAGGATTATGACAAGCTGGAACGAGTCCAGAGGAGGGCACCCAAAATGGTAAAAGGCCTGGAGTCTCTTCATGATGCCCTATGAAGAGAGGCTGAGGGAGCTGAGAATTTTTAGTCTGGAGAAGCATAGGTTAAGGGGTGACATGATAGCCATGTTTAAATATTTGAAGGGATGTCAAGTCGAAGAGGGAGCAAGTTTGTTTTCTCCTGCCTCAGAGACCAGGACACGGAGTAATGGGTTCAAGGTGGAGGAAAAGAGATTCCACCTTAACATTAGGAAGAACTTCCTGACAGTCCTGTTCGACAGTGGAACGCACTACCTCAGAGAGTTGTGGAGTCTCCTTCTTTGGAGGTTTTTAAACAGAGGTTGGATGAACATACGTCAAAAGTGCTTTGATTGTGTGTTCCTGCATTGCAGGGGGTTGGACTTGATGGCCCTTGGGGTCTCTTCCAACCCTGTGATTCTGTGATCTTTGTGCTGTACAATCCATTGGGTCTTTCACTTTCTGCTGCAAGGAAGCCAACTGCTTTTGCCCGGTGTGGCCGACCGGCTTTTTGCTCTTTTTTTGCTTAATTCAGGAGGTTAGAAACTGGGAGGCCGGCTGAAAAGAGCAAGGAAACAACAGAAGCTGAACTCCATTGTGAAAAGGAGAACGGGAGCTCTTTATTAATCATCCCTCTCACACAAACAGCACCAATGGACTAGTTTCAAAAATGATTGGGTGGTTCTAATTATTCCCTTCTATTAAGTACAGTTCTTCAGAGAGGTGTAGTGGTTACAAGCAGGTGGATTTTAATCTGGAGAACTGGGTTTGATTCCCCACTCCTCCACCAGAGCGGCTGAGGCTTATCTGGTGAACCAAATGTGTTTCCGCACTCTTACATTCCTGCTCGATGACCTTGGGCTAGTCACAGTTTTTCAGAACTCTCTCAGCCACACCTACCTCAAGAGGTATCAAACTGCCTTATCCTATCAGATCTTTTCAACCCGGGCAAAAGTTCTGCCTGGCCCACCCACTTCTGAAAAACACTTGGCAGGTGTCATAAAAGGTGTTGGAAGGTGCTATATTGGAAACTTGTGTTATAGAGCCAGAATGGTGTGGTGGTTAAGAGCAGGTGGATTCTAATCAGGAGGACTGGGTTTCTCCCCACTCCTCCACCTGAGTGGTGGAGGTTTATCTGGTGAACCAGATGTTTCCACACTCC
This sequence comes from Sphaerodactylus townsendi, assembly GCF_021028975.2. NCBI lineage: Eukaryota > Metazoa > Chordata > Lepidosauria > Squamata > Sphaerodactylidae > Sphaerodactylus > Sphaerodactylus townsendi. The sequence goes on from NW_025949678.1 coordinate 5,114, forward strand.
TACATTCCTGCTGGGTGACCTTGGGCTAGTCACGGTTCTTCAAAACTCTTTCAGCCCAACCTGCCTCACAAGGTGTCTGTTGTGGGCAGAGGAATGGAAAGGAGCTTGTAAGACACCTTGAGTCTTCTTACAGGAGAGAAAGGTGAGATATAAATCCAAACTCCTCCTCCTCCTCCTTTCAACAAAGGAAAACTGTGCTTTGGATAAGGATTGAGATTGATTTGCCAGATATGCCCAAGCAACCGGAGGGAACTTCATGGGGGCAGGGCTGGGAGCAAGCAGCAAACACATGCCCTAGCATGATGATGTCAGTTTTGGGTTTATCACGCCGGGAAGCTTTAGCGCACTCCTCCTAAAAAAAATATCTGTGGTTTCCATACAGCGTCTGCGCAAACCTGGAAGTGACATCATCACACCAGGCACATGACTCACCTCCCCCCCCCCCACTTGAGCTGGCCCACTTCCACCTCGTCAATTGGAAGGCAGTTGCCAACCAAACCTGGAAATTGGGCACCCTAAATTGAGATCAGTTGGAACTGATGTCTGTAGTCATTTGTATTTCTGGAAGAATTTCAGGTCCCATTTGAAAGTTGATCACCCTGCAGATATCCTGTTCCTAGTGGGATAGTGGTCCTGTGGGATAGTGGTGAAGAGCAGGCGGACTCTAATCTGGAGAACATGGTTTGATTCCCCACTCCTCCACATGAGTGGCTGAATAATCTGGTGAACCAGATTGGTTTTTCCATTTCTCCCAAGAGTTCTCTCTGGACTCTCCCAGCCCCACCTACCTTCCAAGGTGCCTGTTGTGGGGAGAGGAAGGGAAGGAGTTTGTAAGCTGCTTTGAGACTCCTTACAATTGAGAAAAACCATATATAAATGCAAAACTCTTCCTCTTCCTCTTCCTCTTCCTCTTCCTCTTCCTCTTCTTCTTCTTCTTGAAGCCAGTACCTGAATACCTTCTTCGACCCATCAGCATCTCTTCACTACCTGAGTAGATTGGATAATGGAAAACCTCTGTGCTCTATGAAGTGGACTCAGTCTAACCTGGGTCATTCATCTCAGCCATGGAACCTTCCAATGTGATTCCTTCTCCCCTGGATTCTCGCAAAGAGCTTACGTGGCTGATCCACGACTTTCTGTCCTACCTGCTGTCTTCTGTGTTACAAATGGACACCTGGGCTTTCAGTAAATAATTTAATTTTGCCATGCAAATTATGCTTATTCAGGCCCTACTGTTCCCAATTGATTAGCGCATTAGCATTGATTGCTAGTGTTCTTGGCTTCCCTCTCTGTGATATTGGAACATGAGTTGACAGTGATTAAATAATCATTTCATCACCAGGAGTAATTGAGTTTACCTGACGCCGTGGGTCTCTCCTGCAACTAGTATTGAAATCCGAACTCTTATGGAATTATCCTGATAGATGCCCAAAGCTCAGAGAAAGGCGGTGGTGACGGGTGGCCCCTCCCATTCCAAATGCTGGCTCGACTGGCAAAGCTCAACATTTGCAGTGGCTTCAAAGTGGAGGACGCCTGCCTCAGAGGTGGCTGTGGGAGAATTACGTGGAATAGAGCTGCTGGGGGGAGGGGGGTTATGGGTGCGAGTTTAGCCTAGAAACTGGCTGGTAATGCAATTGACAACTATGGATTTGCTACTGTTTATTGTATGAGCATTCACTGCATTGTGTTCCAATCCTGTAATTGTGCTTTATTGTCTGTATTATTATTATGTTGTTGTTGTTTAATGTAAAATTATTTATTTCTTTACTATTTTATTTTACAGGACGCCTTTCCTATACAGGCTGAGGGCGGCACTGATGACAATAACAACAATAAAAGGCATAAAATCCACAGCTGTCTCATTGCTGTAACCTCCACTAAGGTTAATAGTTAAATGTTAAAAGTATTACGAACAAAAGAGGGAAGGAAAGCAGAGGGAAGGTGGAGGAGGACAATAGATCAAATGCCATTGAAGAAGAAGAGGAGGAGGAGGAGTTCAATTTATACCCCACCTTTCTCTCCTGTAAGGAGGCTCAAGGTGGTTTACAATCTCCTTTCCCTTCCTCTCTTCCCAACAGACACCTTGTGAGGTAGGTGGGGCTGAGAGAGTTCCAAAGAACTGTGACTAGCCCAAGATCATCCAGCAGGGATGTAGGAGTGTGGAAACACATCTGGTTCACCAGATAAGCCTCTGCCACTTAGGTGGAGGAGTGGGAAGTCAAACCTGGTTCTCCAGATTAGAATCCACCTGCTCTTAACCACTACACCATGCTGGCAAACTGCCCCACAGTAACCACTAACCCTAACCCAATAAACATGATATGATGTCACCCCAAGAGTCAGTGAGGACCTGGCCTTTGCACAGGGGAAACCTCTACCTCTACCTAAATCAATAAGAACATAAGAACTAGCCTGCTGGATCAGAGCAGAGTCCATCTAGTCCAGCACTCTGCTACTCGCAGTGGCCCACCAGGTGCCTTTGGGAGCTCACATGCAGGAGGTGAAAGCAATGGCCTTCTGCTGCTGCTGCTCCCGAGCACCTGGTCTGCTAAGGCATTTGCAACCTCAGATCAAGGAGGATCAAGATTGGTAGCCATAGATCGACTTCTCCTCCATCAATCTGTCCAAGCCCTTTTTAAAGCTATCCAGGTTAGTGGCCATCACCACCTCCTATGGCAGGATATTCCAAACACCAATCACACGTTGCGTGAAGTAAATAGGGGTCCCATGAAACAATATTTATTTATTTATTTATTTGCTTGCTCAAAGAGATCTTGAGGGTGGCTGAAGAACTACAACTCTTTGGGCCCTGGCCATTCTTCAACAGATTCCTTGTTTTGTTGTCATGTTATTGTTTCACGCACTGAAAGCATTGCGAGTGACACAGACGAGTGACAAATGAATTGACATTCTTCTCCTAACAGTGCCTTTAGCAGGGACGCCTCTGTAAGCGGGTGGCATCCCCGTGCCATCTTCAATCTCGTACGGAGCATCAAAGGCACCCCGTGTCGAGTTGCCAGTTCTTGTTTCCCTTTTCTGCAAATTTCAATCAGCCGATGAAATTAACAGCACAAAACGGCCACTGCCGAAGGTAAAAATAAAAAGACAAGGAAAGGGGGCACAAAACACCCCTGCCTCCTATCCTCATGATATTTTTTCTAGTCTTATGAAAACTCCTCTGGGTTTTTTTTGCACAAAATCCCTCAAATGTTTTGCATCAGGAAGAACCTCAGCGTTCAAATTTGACTTCAGAAATACCCAGTGAGATCTAGTGAAGAGCAACCTACCCAAAGCCCCCTTTGCAAGCCCTTGCAAATATTCAAGGAAGACCTTTGCAAAATGGATATGTAAATGTACCCTAGGGGGCCAACCTCCAGATAGATCTAGTGTCTAAGGCCCCTTCCGCACCTGCAGAATAATGCAGTTTCAATTCATTTGTCACTCTTTCGATGCACTTTGCAGCTGGATTTTACTGTGCAGAATAGCAAAATCCACTTGCAAAGAATTGTGAAAGTTGATTGAAACTGCATTATTCTGCATGTGTGGACTGGGCCGAAGCTTCCTCATATTTACAGCTGATCTCCAGGTTACAGATATCCATTCCCCCCTCCCTCTACTTCCCCCAGGGTGGGTGGGTCTCGAGCAGGTGACTGTCTTCTCTTCTTCCCTCCCCTCCCTTTCCCCCAGGGTGGGGAGGCCTCAACCAGATATATATATGGGTCACCATAAAATGGCTCCAACTTGACATGTTCTACCACCAGAGCATCTCCTTTGCAGGCAGACAATCCCAGATCTTATTCCTGGTACTTCCAGTTAAAAGGATCAAGTAGCAGGTGATGTGAAGGACCTATGACCTTGGAGATCTGTTGGAAGTCAGAAGAGGCAAGACAGACCTTCACAGGTGTTGTAACCTGGGCCTAGCTTATACAACATTCTGGTAGGAACTAAGCATATGAACTGCACCCGCATCAGCCTAGTACAGGGGTAGGGAACCTGCGGCTCTCCAGTTGTTCAGGAACTACAATTCCCATCAGCTCCTACCAGCATGGCCAATTGGCCATGCTGACAGAGGCTGATGGGAATTGTAGTTCCTGAACATCTGGAGAGCCGCAGGTTCCCTACCCCTGGCCTAGTATATCTCCTGCAAAGCAGGAGTTTAACCGTTAAATTACCACAGTAGTTTTAACAGATATACAACAAACCCATGTGGTTGCAATAAACACAGCCCTCTGTAGAAGAGGAGTATGCATTCAAATTGCAACCAATTCATAGAGCGTGCCCGGCAAGAGAGGAGCAGAGATTGTTTGCTGTTGTAGTCTTCCATGTAGCAACCCTAGACTGCCATGTTGGTCTCCCATCCAAGTACTAACCAGGGCTAACCCTGCTCAGCTTCCAAGCTCTCATGAGCTCCACCACCGACCAACAAAACAAAAAAGCAAACCAACAACCCATCTTTTGGGTCAACTCCAGAACTTGCCCTTGGAAATTGAAGCCCTGTGCAAAATGGAATGTGATGGTGCTTTTCATAGCTCCTCAAACAGTCAACTCCATAACTTCAAATCCGTTACCACAAACACACCTGTCCACATTGAGAAGGAGCAAGCCCATTAAAGGCAAAATGCAGCAAAGAGGAGGTCATTTAAAGCACATAGATGCTGGAACACAGGAAGGAACATATCATGAAACATGGTCCCTTAGATATAAGAACATAAGAACAAGCCAGCTGGATCAGACCAGAGTCCATCTAGTCCAGCTCTCTGCTACTCGCAGTGGCCCACCAGGTGCCTTTGGGAGTTCACATGTAGGATGTGAAAGCAATGGCCTTCTGTGGCTGTTGCTCCCGAGCACCTGGACTGTTAAGGCATTTGCAATCTCAGATCAAAGAGGATCAAGATTGGTAGCCATAAATCGACTTCTCCTCCATAAATCTGTCCAAGCCCCTTTTAAAGCTATCCAGGTTAGTGGCCATCACCACCTCCTGTGGCAGCATATTCCAAACACCAATCACACGTTGCGTGAAGAAGTGTTTCCTTTTATTAGTTCTAATTCTTCCCCCCAGCATTTTCAATGAATGCCCCCTGGTTCTAGTATTGTGAGAAAGAGAGAAAAATTTCTCTCTGTCAACATTTTCTACCCCATGCATAATTTTATAGACTTCAATCATATCCCCCCTCAGACGTCTCCTCTCCAAACTAAAGAGTCCCAAACGCTGCAGCCTTTCCTCATAAGGAAGGTGCTGCAGTCCCTCAATCATCCTCGTCGCCCTTCTCTGCACTTTTTCTATCTCTTCAATATCCTTTTTGAGATGTGGCGACCAGAACTGAACACAGTACTCCAAGTGCGGTCGCACCACAGCTTTATATAAGGGCATGACAATCTTTGCAGTTTTATTCTCAATTCCTTTCCTAATTATCCCCAGCATAGAGTTTGCCTTTTTCACAGCTGCCATACATTGAGTTGACATTCCCATGGAACTATCAACTAAGACGCCCAAATCCCTTTCCTGGTCTGTGACTGATAGCACTGACCCCTGTAGCATGTATGTGAAGTTTGGATTTTTTGCCCCTATGTGCATCACTTTGCATTTTGCTACATTGAACTGCATTTGCCATTTCTTAGCCCACTCACCTAATTTATCAAGGTCCGCTTGGAGCTCCTCGCAATCCTTTGTGGTTCTCACCACCCTACATAATTTGGTATCATCTGCAAACTTGGCCACCACGCTACCCACCCCTACTTCCAGGTCATTTATGAATAGGTTAAAGAGCACTGGTCCCAATACGGATCCTTGGGGGACACCACTCCCTACATCTCTCCATTGTGAGAATTTCCCATTTACACCCACTCTTTGCTTCCTGTTTCTCAACCAGTTTTTAATCCATAGGAGGACTTCCCCTCTTATTCCTTCATTGCTGAGTTTTCTCAATAGTCTCTGGTGAGGAACTTTGTCAAAAGCCTTTTGGAAATCCAAGTAGACAATGTCCACTGGTTCCCCCTTATCCACATGCCTGTTTACATCCTCAAAGAACTCTAGTAAGTTTGTAAGACAGGATTTGCCTCTGCAAAAGCCATGCTGACTCTTTCTCAGCAGGTCTTGCTTTTCTACATGTTTTATAATTTTATCTTTAATGA
>NW_025949679.1:0-11243 GCF_021028975.2 Sphaerodactylus townsendi
ACGCTTCAAACTAGTTAACATTTCAATCTCTTTCCTTTCAACACAAGGAAAAAAAAACTATTTTGGGAAAAAGTATCCTGGATGTTTGTTAAGCTATCATTTCCCATGACAAGTTTCTTGATGAAAGGGAAATGCTGCTGTCCTTGCCTATAATTCACAAAATAAAGACTCCGGTGGAAGGCTGAGGCAGTTTACAACAGTTGTAACTATAGTCAGTGGTGGGATCCAAAATTTTTAGTAACAGGTTCCCATGGTGGTGGGATTCGAACTGTGGCGTAGCGCCAATGGGGCTGGGTGGGGCACGATGGGGGCATGGCCGGGCATTCCTGGGTGGGGCTGTGGCAAGGATGCAGCCGCTGCGCCGGTCTTTGGGCGGGAAACGAATGCACGCAGGTGCAGGCTGCCACGCACGCCGGTGCACCTCCTGCTAGACTGCTTCCAGTTCTGCGCGCTACTGCTGAGAGGAGGGGCGTAACTAAGGCAAAAGTCACGTGGCAAAATCACCCATTAGTAACCCCCTCTCGGCACACACCAATAATTAGTAACCTACTCTCGGGAACCTGTGAGAACCTGCTGGATCCCACCTCTGACTATAGTGTTGATTAAAATTTAATCCACTCATGTTGATCAGTGAAAACCTCTGGCGCTCACCGGGGAAATAAAGGCCCTCCACGATGTTACCAACAAGACAGTACTAAAATCACTCGAACTGTATGCTGAAAATTTTGTGTCAAATGTGCTCAACAGTTGAGCACCCTACATTTGCCGTAATGATCAGATGTGTGCTCATCACGGGGTCTGTTTGGTTTGGCAGCGAACGATTTGAATGTCTGCCAAACAGGTTTACATCTCGGGGTTTTGTTTTGTTTTTTTGAGAACTCTGCATGTGCGAACGTGCTGCCAGCAATCTCACTGTGTCTGACTTAGTCAAATACTGAAAGATAGCCTATTTTAAAAGGGTATTTATTTACAACTGATTGATATGATTTGTGACTGATTTAACTGACTGTTTAGACAATTTGCTCTGCCAAACAGAGGAGCAAAGCAGCAGGACGGGGTGTGTGTGTGCAGAAGTCAAATTGTGTGGGAAAGTACCTGTGGGGAAAAAACTTACACTCGACTGCGCTCTTTGGAAGGAACAGGGCAAAGAAACCTGCCAAACAGCCGTGGAAGCGTCAATGAATGTGTCAATGAACAAACGAACAGCCTGTCAAAAACTGGCTCCCTGCATGCAATTGGTGAACAGGATGCGAAGAAGAAGAAGAAGAAGAAGAGTTTGGATTTATATCCCCCCTTTCTCTCCTGCAGGAGACTCAAAGGGGCTTACAATCTCCTTGCCCTTCCCCCCTCACAACAAACACCCTGTAAGGTGCGTGGTGCTGAGAGAGCTCCGAGAAGCTGTGACTAGCCCAAGGTCACCCAGTTGGCGTGTGTGGGAGTGTACAGGCTAATCTGAATCCCCCAGATAAGCCTCCACAGCTCAGGTGGCAGAGCGGGGAATCAAACCCGGTCCCTCCAGATTAGATACTCGAGCTCTTCACCTCCTACGCCACTGCTGCTCCGGACATGAAAGTCGAAACAATACAGATTTTCAGGGGGGTGATTTCATTACAGTAAGTCCAGCTGATTCCGTATACAAATTCCAAGAACCACGGACTGAAAACCACAATTTCCCTGTATATTTTTGGCTTGGGAGTTGTGTTTTCACACTGCTACATTTCAGGCATGCATTTCATCACACAGGTCGACGGGAGTCCTAGTTTTCCCTGTAGATGTAGTTTTCGTCTGTGGCCGCCATGAGCCAGTCAGCATCCAATTGTTTCAACCAAGAGCAAGCAAATCAGTCACTCAGTTGTTTACAAATAAACACTTTTTGAAAAGTCTTCCTGTCGTGCATTTGTGTAACCCCGGTTATCAACATTATTTTGCACATGCATGTTTTTTGCATAGCCTGATGGGAGTTTTCTCCCCCACCCCGAATGTCATTTAATTCTCTGACCCAAACATTCATTATTTTTGGGGGGGAAGAACTTTTTCATCTCCTTTGCAGATGCAAAACTATCTGTAAGGCAGACGGAAAGGAAACTGCTATCACAGCTACAACAGGACTGCAAAGCTGTTCAATGATAGTGAAGTGAGGGAGCTCATGAGCGGGGGGCAGGGGAGGGCAGGGCGGGGGAGTCTGTTGTCCCCGGCCTCGGAGAGCTGCTTTTATAAGTGCTAGGCTGGGGGCTGGGGATGATTAGGAAAGGAGTTGATAATAAAACCGCAAAGATTGTCATGCCTTTATATAAAGCCGTGGTGCGACCGCACTTGGAGTACTGTGTTCAGGTCTGGTCGCCACATCTTAAAAAGGATATAGAAGAGATAGAAAAAGTGCAGAGAAGGGCAACGAGGATGATTGAGGGACTGGAGCACCTTCCTTATGAGGAGAGGCTGCAGCGTTTGGGACTCTTTAGTTTGGAGAGGAGACGTCTGAGGGGGGATATGATTGAAGTCTATAAAATTATGCATGGGGTAGAAAATGTTGACAGAGAGAAATTTTTCTCTCTTTCTCACAGTACTTGAACCAGGGGGCATTCATTGAAAATGCTGGGGGGAAGAATTAGGACTAATAAAAGGAAACACTTCTTCACACAACATGTGATTGGTGTTTGGAATATGCTGCCACAGGAGGTGGTGATGGTCACTAACCTGGATAGCTTTAAAAAGGGGCTTGGACAGATTGATGGAGGGGAAGTCGATCTATGGCTCCCTATCTTGATCCTCCTTGATCTGAGATTGCAAATGCCTCAGCAGACCAGGTGCTCAGGAGCAGCAGCAGCAGAAGGCCATTGCTTTCACATCCTGCACGTGAGCTCCCAAAGGCACCTGGTGGGCCACTGCGAGTAGCAGAGTGCTGGGCTAGATGGACCCTGGTCTGATCCAGCAGGCTAGTTCTTACGTTCTTATGATTGGCTAGCCTGGACCGTCCAGATGAGGGCTTTTACAGTAATCAACTGCTTTCCCTCCCTGCTTCCAGCTTGGCACAAACTGTGGCACTCCAAGGAATCCATCTGCATCTCATTCTCAAGCACAACCTCAGACAACTATTAACATGCCTGTTCAGGGGGGAAAAAATAGGAGGACTTCTAGTTGGGGGGAGGGGGAACATAAACTGGGATTAAGCTGTCACTCAGATTCGCCAGCCAGCCAGCCAGCCCTTGGTTCCCCCTGCAGGCTGGTTGTTATCCCAACAGGAACCTCAGGCCCCTTCCGCACACGCAAAATAATGCGTTTTCAAACCACTTTCACAACTGTTTGCAAGTGGATTTTGCCGTTCCGCACAGCTTCAAAGAGCGCTGAAAGCAGTTTGAAAGTGCATTATTCTGCATGTGCGGAATGAGCCTGTCATATTCTTGTCAGAATCCTCAAATACAATCGGTGCGGCCCCATGAGTTATCCTGGACGAGGGGTCTGCCAATTCAGATGCCGACATCAGGACGTGGCAAGAAACCCTTCCCCGGTTCGCCGTTCGGTCCTTCCAAGGAGGCAAAGGTTGAGAGGGGCCCCTCCGGATTTGATGCGGGTGGGAGAACCAAACAGCACCATGTCCCTGAAGACGGGAGCAATACACTCCCCCAGCTGTTCATTGGGTTTAAAGGAAGATCCCAAAGGGAATTTGTAGATTTCTGCAGAAGAGACGCCCGGAGAGAGAAGAAGGGAAGGAGGGAGATGGAGTTTAGAGCAGTGGTGGCGAACCTATGGCACGCGTGCCAGAGGTGGCACTCAGAACCCTCTATGTGGGCACGCGCGCACAGAGTTCGTCATGTGGGGGGGGGGGCCTGAGAAGAACTAAAGTGCGATCCTTTACCTGAGAGTAAGCTCGATTGCTGGCAATGGGGCTTGGTTCTGAGTAAACCCTGCTAGGTCGTGATTTACCCGTTTGCAGCGTTGCACAGTTGCTTTACCAAGCTCACTCCCGAGTAACGCGCACCTCAGAGCCAACCATTTTTTCTAGACTAAAACCTCAGTATTCAGGTTAAATGTCCGTGTTGGCAAATTCATATAAATAAGTGGGTCGGTAGCCAGCTCTGGCAATCAGTCTCTCGGTAAAGGTTCGTCATCACGAGTTTATAAATTACAAAACAGGCCCCTTTTCCATTTACTCCGCTCCTGCTATTCTGGTATCGCACATTGAGTCCACTTTTCCACAAAAGCTGACATTGCTGTTCTGACTCATCCTTGTGCATCTCTTCTGATTCATTCATTTGTTGCACAATGCGCATCATTACACAGACACATCACCCTTTTTCTGTTTCAAAACACATCTCTGCAGTGCACAGCTTTGATGGCTGGAGCTTTTAAGGAGGTGTTTTGATGGCTCCTGATCCTCTGAATCCAGGTACACCTGAGCCCTGATTTAGGGTGATTCCGCACACAAGTAAAATAGGTTCGACCCAGTTCCCTGAGAAGGGTACTAACCTAGGTCGAAGCCATTGTTGTTCCCCACTGCAACCAGCTTGATCCCAGCTCGGAGGGCGGGATCATCCTGTGCCTCTTCGCCGCTCCGTTCCGATTGGCTACTGTTCTACGGCCATGTTCCATCTATCCCCACACACGTTATTAAAAAAAACTGCCACAGGAATGGAGGGATGAAGGTGGCATTTTTTGATTGGCCAGCTGTACGCATGCCCGAAACACTCAGCTGTGATTGGCTGAATGGGGGACTCCTGGCCCCAGAGATTCCGCACTTTACTGGAATCGAGCTGAGTTCGAGCGGGGTTCCCTGAAAAAGTAGTAGTTCCCAACTGGAGTCGGAAATTTGACCGTTACACGGGGCGAAGCTGGTACAAAACCACGTCGATCCCAGTGGCTGTGTGGAGCACTTAGGTCGAATGCAGCGCGAACTTAGGTTGATAACGCAAGTGCGGAATCAACCTTAGAAGGAGTGATTCTCCCTGCATGTTTCCATGTGACATCTTTTCTTAGCAGGGTCTGTTGTCTGTGACCTTTTGTCAAGAGTTCTGTAGTTGTCCCAGAGTTGGGTCCTCTTAACTGTAATCACAAAAATTGTGGAACAACCTCACAGAAGAATTGGGAAAATTTGTATTCTCCTGGCTTTTCGTTGTTTCAAGAAGAAGAGTTGGTTTTTATACCCCACGTTTCTCTACCTGTAAGGTATCTCAAAGCAACTTACAATTGCCTTCCCTTCCCCTCCCTACAATAGACACTTGGTCAGGTAGGTGGGGCTGGGGGAGTTCAGAGAGAATTATGACTGTTTTAAGGTCACCCAGCAAGTTTCATGTGTACGAGCGGGGAGAAAACTCAGTTCACCAGAGAAGAAAACTCAGGGCGTTTCCCCACTTGCCACGACCCCCCTATGCCGCGAGCTGCTCTCAGCGCGAGTCATTTCTGGCGCGCGCCCGGGCTTCCCCACGGCAGGGTCATCAAAAGGCGCCGTTTGGAAGAGTGCCAGGAATGACGCATGCTGAGGGGGCACAACAGCAGCAGCATTGGGGCGGCTGCGTTGTCGCTGCCCCTGTAGTGGGGAGTGCCGGGGGACCCCACGCTACTTGCCTACAGTAGCGCGCAGCTACTGGTAAGTGGGAAAACGCTCTCAGTTCGCTCCGTTCAGCCCCACGTGTCGAGGAGTGGGGATTCAAACCTGGTTCCCCAGATTACAGTCTGACACTCTTGCACTACTGTCGCTGAGGGCAGTTGGAGAGTCTTGGCAAAATATTTTTTGCCTGCTTAACAGAATGTTGCTGTATTGTTGCAGGGGCTGATGGGGATTGTAGTCCATGAGCATCTGGAGTGCCATAAGTTTGCCACCACTGCTGTAAAGCAACCAGCAAACCCTTCCCCCCGCCCACTGTACAAATTCACAGCTACACTACAGACCGAGGTATGTGGCCTTCACCAGCTAGCCGAGAAGGTAAGGAGCCAAGAAGCAACAGAACAAGACTTTCACACAGCAGATTCACACAGACCAGAGTTCCCTTCCCCCAACATCCAGGCCAACCCGACAGCTTCTACCAATTTGAGTAGACAATGGTTGAATCCCCACTTGAAATTTGCACGCAGATCCAAACCTGTTCATAGTGAAACCGTGTCCTCTTCATCGGAATTTCTCCCTCCTCACCGCAGCGAGCACACAGCAGACACGCCTGGTTGCAGAACTCTTAGCAATCCCCACTACCAGGCGAGCTCGCTTCGCCGGTCTCCCCTGATTGGCTGGCGTGCCTTGATGGGGTGGGACCTTTTCCCACTGCAGAAATGTACATTGCAGGGGTGTGATTAAAAAAAAGCGTGTAAAAGTTTAACATTTAACTGTTCAACTGTGCAAACAGTTCATCGTTACCTGTGTAAACCATTAACGATTTAAGGTTACATGTTTGACTGTTTAATGTTTATGTCCCCTTCTGCTGGCCGATCGCAAAAGCGGAAACGAAACCAAAGAAAAGCTGCGCGCGCATCGCAGTGCTGATTGGTTGCCCGAATTCCACGTCACACTCCAGGGCGGGAAACGAGTCAGGGTTTCAACCCTCATCCCTCCCCTCGGATCAGCTCTGAACCGTGTTAATGGGGTCTATGCCACTTGCAACCAGGTCCTACCAGAACGCGGATTAACGGGGAGAACGAGCGCCAGAAACGGAATCTGCCACACAAGCAATGTGGAGGTCGTCCCTCAAACCTGGTTAGTTTGTGTTTTGAAACCTGGCTAAGACGGTAGTGGGGATTCGACCAATATGGAACTTAATGGACCAATGGACCAAGCCCAGGAGAATGTCTACCAATCTGAGCACAGACCTTAATAGACCAATGTTCTGACTCTGTATGAAGAAGCTTCATGTGAGATTTCTTACCTGTCTTTCTGAATTGGGGCAATACTCTTTCATATTTTCCTTCTCTATCACTGCAAAACATAATCTTTTCCTATTCCTTATGATGACTTTCAGCTGATGTCATGTTCCTTATCTCCCCCTCTAATCTGGTTCTCCCTTGTGCAAATCAGACATGAGATTCTTTCCGTTCACACCATTTTCTGTTTCTGTGCCTGGAATTTTCATTGTACAGTGTTTGGATTTGTCCAGAGGTGGGATCCAGCAGGTTCTCACAGGTTCCCGAGAGTAGGTTACTAATTATTTGTGTGTGCTGAGAGGGGGTTACTAATTGGTGGTTTTCCACGTGATTTTTGCCTTAGTTATGCCCTCCTCTCAGCAGTAGCGCACAGAACTTGAAGCAGTCTAGCAGGAGGTGCACCAGCGTGTGTGGCAGCCTGCGCCTGCGTGCATTCTTTTCCCACCCAAGGACTGGTGCAGCAGCTGTGTCCTTGCCACAGCCCCACCCAGCAATGCCCCGTCCCCGTCGTGCCCCGCCCATCCCCATTGGCGCTACACCACTGTTTGAATCCCACCACCATGGGAACCTGTTACTAAAATTTTTGGATCCCACCACTGGATTTGTCAACATTATTTGCATATCAGTAGATCAGCATTGTGCTTTGTTTTTATAAAAAGACGTGCCCTGGAGCTACTCATACAATGTAAATTATGTGTTTTTAAAAACTTACAATGTGGAGGCAAAATAATGGTATGAAACTAAAATGGGAATAATTAAAATGCAATTGATGCCATGATGCCACGACAGGTGTCCATTTTGAATTTTATCAGTATGGGGAAAAATGGCTGCAATTCCATTGGAGCAGAAACTTGGACTTTGGGATCCAAACATTTTGTTCTATGACATCACTTGTTCTTGGCACACAAATTTCCCATGCATTTGGTTGGTCTGAATTACCTAGCCTCGTTTCTGAAATGGGACCAGTACATTAGGAATTTTCCATTCTGTTCTTTTTATATATCTAAATTTTGCAAAGAACACTTTTCAGCTCATTGATGCACACGATCAAACATGGCAAAAAAAAACCCCTCTATCAAGAGGAATGAAAAGTAGGAAAGAGCCATTTGCTGGAACAATAACAGACTGAAGTGGAGGGGAATGAGCCACTAATCTTTAGTGAGAAATCCCAGGAGATGGTCAGTTGAGGGTGTATTTAATGTCCATCCATACCTGGCCACTGCCCTGTATAAACTGAGTGCACACTCCTGAACATTTTACAGTGTTTGGGCTGAGTTTATTTGGATATTTTTCCCCAATGGGAATCCTAAATGGTTTGTGACACCATTCCAGGGCTGGAGCAAGGGGGAACTACGCCTGGGAGATGTGCACGGCCTGCACCCCTGCCACACCCCTGCCCACCCCACTCTGGAATGCCCCCAGAATGCCACGACCTGGTCACACCCCTGCACTATCGCGCGCCCGGGGCAAGACGCCCCCCTGTCCCTTGGGTGCTACGTATCTGCATCATTCTCCCTTACATTTATAACCTCAAAACAACCCTGTGAAGGTGTGTGATTGACCTAGGACAGAGACAGCAGGGGCTGATGGGAATTGTAGTCCATGAACATCTGGAGAACCACAGGTTGCAGACCCCCGACCTAGGATCACCCAATAAAGTAACTCTCATGAAATAGTGGGGGTTCAAATCTGGGTCTCCCAGATCCTTGTCCAACACGCTAACCGTTGTATAATATTGAAGAAGAAGAAGAAGAAGAAGAAGAAGAAAAAGAAGAAGAAGAAGAAGAAGAAGAAGAAGAAGAGTTTGGATTTATATCCCCCCTTTCTCTCCTGCAGGAGACTTAAAGGGGCTTACAATCGCCTTTCCCTTCCCCCCTCACAACAAACACCCTGTGAGGTAGGTGGGGCTGAGAGAGCTCCGAGAAGCTGTGACTAGCCCAAGGTCACCCAGCTGGCGTGTGTGGGATTATCCCCAGATAAGCATCCACAGCTCAGGTGGCAGAGCTGGGAATCAAACCCGGTTCCTCCAGATTAGATACACGAGCTCTTAACCTCCTACACCACTGCTGCTCCTATAGTGGGTGAACATTTCTGAAGGGAAAGTCTAAGTGACGCTGCTGGTTCTTTGCAATTCCCCTGCAAATCTCCTTCGCCCCTTTACAGTTTGTTCAGTTCTGTTTCTGTTGCCTGCATCTCTTAGCGCATGCTTTCATGCCACAAAACCACTGAATTTTTATTAGAAGTGCTCAAGTCAAAGACATAATGGAAGTTTGACCACCTCTTCTGTACCAACCTTACATGCTTTGTCCAGTTTTTATGTCCTGTTTTAAGAACCAATCTGTCCTGTATTTTGTTTTATTGATATGCCTAATCAGAGGTGGGATCCAGCAGGTTCTCACCAGTTCCCGAGAGTGGGTTGCTAATTATTTGTGTGTGCCGAGAGGGGGTTACTAATCGGGTCCGCTTTTCCATCTCCACGCCCTCGCCTCCCCGAGAGGCATCCTGCCTTTGAACGTGAAGGTTCCATATAGCAATTGCGACTAATAATGTCACCCCCTGAACTGGGTTAATCCCTTTCAGGTACTGCAATTCATGGATTCTCAGCCTTTCGTACCTTTTATCTCACCAGTCTCTATCAAAGAACCTGTGTGTTTCACCATTGCTGTGTCCAGATTTGTGAATTGGGGCATTTTCTATAATGTGATGATGATTTAGAAATGACCTGATGCAAAAAAATTTTTTGGGGGTCGTGGTGGGGTGGCTGCCCATGGGGGGGGCATCCAACTCAAGCTTTGCCCAGGGCTCAGGTTTGTCTAGGTACGCCTCTGCCCCCTTTGCTGAGGGGGGGGCTGGCGAGGGAACCTGTTACTAAAAATTTTGGATCCCACCACTGTGGCTAATAAAGGTCAGTTGAAGTTGAAGCTTTCATGCCAATTTTCTTTTGCTGGGTGCATGCTCCAAATGGCAAGGGATCATGTAGCCAGTATGATATTATAATGTTGCCTCATGTCTAATTTGAGGATGCTATAATACCCCAACCCCAAATCCAGACAGCGCTTCCCGAATTCCTCGTCATTTTCTCCCCATGTCAAAGAATCCCTGAATTGCCCACAAAATGGGGAGCACTACTTCCCAAGGAGCAAGGTGCAGCATTACCCAAGGTGCAGCGTTACCCAGAATCCTCTGCTACGAGCCCGGGCCATTGGCAGACGCTCAGCAGAGTCGCTGTAGAAAGGGCTTCCCACCAGCAGCAAATTTGGGTGGAAGAAAGGCCCCCTGTTCTGTAATAATAAGTAACCATCGTAATGACTAATCAGCGAATGATGGAAAAGAAACACAAAGGTTAATAAGTTAAAAGAACCCACTGTGTACCGAATTGGCAACGAGAATAGAATAGCTGGAAAGAAAAGGAGAGGGAGAGAGAGAGAGAGGGAAAAAAATATCCCAAGTCTACACATTTGTTAAAAGAACTTTGAAAAAAAAAATAAAATAAACGAGATGCATTGACTTTCCTCACCTAGCGGAGACCAAATTTTCACTTGCTTGCATGCTTGTTCACTCTGCGTGCTAGGACATGTCACCGTTCCGGCGCTCCCCAGGACGGCGTGACTTTGATTTTTTTTATTTTTTGACTGCCGGGCAATCTTTTTTTTTTTTTGTGAGATGGATTCACATCGCAAGGTGGAAATTAGGTGAGCCTGCCTCTTTCCCACTCCTTCGGCTTACAGGAAAATTCTGCGGCGCGGATGCAGGGATGCTTCTAACAGGCCTCGCCGCACGACATTTTGATTAGCAATTATTTCTATGATAGTTTTTTTTTTAAAAAAAGCCATAATAATCATTTGTTGGACGCTCCCCCATCCTGGCTTGCTGTGATGCTTATTAAAGGGGAAGGGAGACAAAAGTGACAATTCAGTAATTTATTTTTGCACTTTGTCACATCGGGTGCCTGGGGGCTGGAGAACCGGGCGGCAGCCGTGTGCCAAAGACAAATTGTTTACATTGTTCTCATCTGCATCGGTGTGACATTGTTGATTCTTCTTTTTAAAAAAAACAGTTTCCAAGGCCGGCTGCATTGGAGGACTGAAAGGAATTCACTTCCCCCCCAACCCTCCCAACCCCCCCCAATTCTTCCAACATCTGTTCAATTGGCTGTTGTGGGGTTTCCAGGCTTTGTGGCCATGGTCTGGTCGTTTTTGCTCCTAGCGGTTTGCCTGCCTCTGTGGTTGGCATCTTCAGAGGCATGTCGTAGTGGCGTAGGAGGTTAAGAGCTCGTGTATCTAATCTGGAGGAACCGGGTTTGATTCCCAGCTCTGCCACCCGAGCTGTGGAGGCTTATCTGGGGAATTCAGGTTAGCCTGTACACTCCCACACACACCAGCTGGGTGACCTTGGGCTAG
>NW_025949680.1:0-11236 GCF_021028975.2 Sphaerodactylus townsendi
GCCGCCCCCACCGAGTCCACCTCTGAGCGCCGTCGCCGACTGGGATTGTGTCTGTACTGCGGAGGACCAGGTCATCTAGCCGCCAACTGTCCGAAGAAACAAAAACCAACCGCTCCAGCCACGCGCACCCCATCTGCCAAGCCACCACGCAAGTCGGGGCCGCCCCCGACGGGCTCATCTAAGGCGGTCGTCGAAGGCGACCCAGAGGAGGGGGAAGCAGCTGTTTGCCTTTCTTCAGCCCCCATGGATATGGGTCCGACTCCTGACGCGGTGAGTGAAGGCAGCGCTCCCATTACTGTCCAAGCGTTTCTGGCCAACCCCGCTAAACATACTCGCATTATAGCCTCGGCCCTTGTGGATTCTGGCTGCTCCCATTGCTTAATGCGGCCCCAGGTGGCAGAGGAGCTAGGTCTGGACCAAATTCCCTTGGCTAAGCCCATACCATTTACCCAAATGGACGGCAGCCCTCTCGGGAACGAAGGACCGGCCCAGTTCAAAACACAACCGGTTCTCCTCCGTTGCGCCGACCATTGGGAGAAAATTAGTTTTATTTTGGCGCCAGTGGCCAAACACTCCATAGTTTTGGGCATGCCATGGTTATTGTTACATGAACCAAAGTTCATTTGGAAAGAACGGATCTTAGAATTCACTGACCCTCCCTGCGGTGAACACATGAATTGGGGGGAAAACCCAACGTCTCCTGACACACACCCCTCCCTGGCTTCATCAGCGATTGCTCCCGATTCTATTGGCATCCCACCGGCGTACCATGATCTAGCCAGAGTTTTTCAGGAGCAAGAATGCGATCAGTTGCCACCCCATAGAGACACTGACTGCAAAATCGTTATACAACCAGGGGCGCAACTGCCCAAAGGTAGAATCTACCGTATGAGTCCCAATGAGGAGAAGGAACTTCGTGCCTTCTTGGACAAGAACCTCGCTCGCGGGTTCATACGGCGGGCTACCAAACACACACACGCTGCTCCCGTTTTGTTTGTAAAAAAGAAAGATGGGTCTTTACGGCTTTGCACAGATTATCAAGGTCTCAATGCAGTCTCCCTGTCCAATAAATATCCTTTGCCTTTGATCAAGGACCTTTTAGATGCACTGGGCAAAGGGCGCATTTTTACTAAATTGGACTTGAGAGAAGCTTACTACAGGGTCAGAATTGCTGAAGGCTATGAACACTTGACTGCGTTTAACACAAAGTTTGGACAGTTTGAATACTTGATAATGCCATTCGGGTTAAGTGGGGCCCCCGGGGCTTTTATGGCCCTTATCAACGAAGTTCTCCATGATTTATTGTACAAGGGAGTTGTGGTATACTTAGATGACGTTTTAATTTATTCACAAACCATAGAAGAGCATGAAACATTGGTTCGGGAGGTATTGAAACGCTTGCTCGACAACTCTCTCTTTGCCAAACTCTCCAAATGCTGTTTTCACCAGACCTCCATTGACTATTTGGGTTACCGGATCTCGCCCGAGGGCTTGAAAATGGATCCTGCTAAAATTGACGCGGTCCTCCAATGGCCTGCCCCCACCAACCGCAAAGAACTCCAATCTTTTCTGGGTTTTGCTAATTTCTATCGTGACTTTATACCCCAATTCGCTGAACTGACTCTCCCTCTCACAGACCTCTTACGCACTAAGGGTAAAGATCCACTGTCCGCCAAACCCGGGGCCCCCCTTTCCTGGTCTGAAGAGTGCCAAACAGCCTTTCAACTCTTAAAGTCTGCTTTTACCACCGAACCTATCCTAAAGCACCCTGACCCAGATCTCCCGTTTGTGGTTCACGTGGATGCCTCGGACAAAGCACTTGGGGCAGCCCTGTTGCAGAAAAATAAAGATGGTAGGCTGGTTCCGTGTGCTTATTTATCAAAGAAATTCTCTGGTGCTGAACTCAACTGGACTGTAGGGGATAAAGAGACTGCGGCCATCAAAGTAGCACTCTCCACTTGGCGCCACTGGCTGGAGGGGGCTAAACACCCCTTTCAGGTTTGGTCGGATCACAAAAACCTGGCCGCTCTTTCCACCCCCCTCAAGATGTCCGCAAAACAACTCCGTTGGGCCGATTTCTTTTCTCGTTTCTCTTTTACAGTCCATTTTTTCCCCGGGAAAACCAATAAACTGGCTGACGCGCTCTCGCGCCTACCCGGGGAGGGGGGTGGAGCTGCCTTACGAGACATTCCACGCACTGTTCTCTCCCCCTCCCAGTTGGGGCTGGCTGTCACCCGATCTCAAACGTCCACTCCTCCTTCACCGCCCATTCCTAGTCTCGTCTCTCCTTTCCTGCGGGAACTCGAGGAGGCGGGGCTGCACGAGCCTCCAGCGGAGGAAAGTGACTCCCAATTGCGGTTGGAGAATGGAGTTTGGCGGAGGGGGGAATGTTGGTACGTGCCTCCCCCCCTCCGCAAGCAGGTTCTTGAAGCCTGCCACGATGCCCGCTCGGCTGGACATTTTGGCTTTCTGAAAACTCTGCATTTGGCCCGCCGTCAGTTCTGGTGGCGCGCAATGCGCAAGGACATTGAGGCGTATATTAAAGGTTGCTCGGTTTGTGCAGAAGCCAAAACCATTCCGGGAAAGCCCCATGGGCTGTTGAAACCTCTCCCGGTGGCCTCCCGCCCTTGGGAAGTCATCTCCATGGATTTTATTACAGATTTGCCCGAAAGTCATGGCAACACGGTTTTGTGGGTGGTGGTGGACTTATTTTCTAAACAAGCCCATTTTATTCCATGTGCTTCCATCCCCTCCGCTCCTAAGTTGGCACGGCTGTTCATTCAACATGTTTACCGTCTACATTCCGCCCCCGTTAAGGTGGTCTCCGACCGCGGCCCCCAATTCATTTCAAAGTTCTGGAAGGCGTTTTTGGGGTTGTTGGGGGCCGCCCCGGCGGTCGCCGCCCCCTACCACGTTCAAAGTGACGGTGAGACGGAGAGAACGAACAGAACCCTAGAGCAGTATTTACGTTGTTACACCAACTACCACCAAGACAATTGGTGCGAGCTCATTCCGTTTGCGGAGTACGCCTATAACAATGCGGTTCATAGCAGTACAAAGAAAACCCCCTTTGAAATTGTGTCTGGTCGCTCCTTCCCGCCGTTGCCACAACTACCCACGACAGCTTTGGACCCTCCAGAGTTTCAACAATGGATTTCATCCCTAGCCGAGGGGTGGAAATCGGTCCAGACCGCCTTACAACAGGCTAAGGACTCCCAAAAGCTGCAAGCGGATAAGCACCGCTCGGATTTCCCTCTGCGTGTGGGCGCTTGGGTGTATTTGTCTACCAAAAATCTCAGAGACGTGCATAAATTTTCCAAACTTGGCAAAAGATTCGTGGGACCTTTTCAGATTACTAAAGTGATTAATGATGTCACTGCTCGATTGGATTTGCCTAACTCTCTTAGTAACATTCATCCTGTCTTCCATTCCAGTTTGCTCAAGGAGGCTCCCGCTTCCGATGCCTGGCACGACCCGCCGGAGAGACCCCCACCGACTATTATTGATGGCCACAAGCACTACGAAATTGACGCCATCCTGGACTCTCGCTTTAATCGCAAACGCTTGCAATATTTAGTCTCTTGGGTGGGATATTCCTCTGGGTATAATCAATGGGTTTATTCCGAAAATATTGACGCCCCCACCCTTATTTCTGCTTTCCACCGCGCCTTTCCGCATAAACCTGGGGGGGAGGGGTCTTCTTTAAGGGAGGCAGAGTGTAAAGGTTTCAATGGTGTTGATGGTAAAGTAACCTTGAGTGCATTCCACAGCCCGGGCGATGGGCCAGCTTCAACTGCGGAGACTTTATCTCTGCGCGGGAGATGAGGTCTCCGTTCCCATGGGAAGCCGGGAGGGGGATGGGTTGGATAGAGTTATAACCTGTGCTTCTGGCGGGAAGTGTCATTCCTGCCACTGCGTGTACTTGAGCTTTCTAAGATGTCTGAATAAACGGTCTTTTTTCACCAAAGAGCCTTTTATTTCTGCTTCTATGGAATTCCTTACAGTCGAATTGTTCGAGCAGGACGCTGAAGAACTAAATTCTGTGGCAGCGCTACTTCAAGGACTTCAGTTGTGCTTTGAGGATAGAGATGCAGCTACCAAAGCCAAGAAACTCCTTAAAACCATCAGACAGGGTAACCGTCCCTTCGCAGAATATGCCCATCAGTTCCATGTGGCTGCCAGCAAGATTACGGATTGGCCTGATTGTATGAAATGCAAGTATTTCTTCGAAGGCGTTGATCCCAAAATCCTAAATGGGCTGTTTTGCATCAAGAACCGCGCACGGTGGCTGGATGGATTGAAGTGGGAGGCCAGATCGCAACGCGCCTTCTACGCTCCGGCAGTGCATCAGCCAAAACCCAGCCACCAAAGCCACCCAGTGCCCCAGCCAAGAAGGCGGCCAGCGGAACATCCGTCCCCGAAACCGTCTCTGAGCGACGTCGACGCCTGGGTCTCTGTCTCTACTGCGGGGAAGCCGGCCACATGGCTGCCAATTGCCCGAAGAAAACCAAGCCACAAGGAGCGGGTTCGACACGCAAGCCAGCTGCCAAACCTCCACGCAAATCGGGAGGTAAAGCCCCCCAGGGAGCATCTCAAGCCTTGGTGGAGGAAGACCCAGATGTGTTGGATGTGGAAGATGAAGCTACAGATGTGGTTGGGTTTTCTTCTACGCCTTCCGATGAAATCAACCCGGCTCCAGATGTGGTGAGTGAAGGGGGTGCTCCCATTACTGTAATGACTACCCTGGCCAACCCAGTTAAGAACACCCGCATTTTAGCCCATGCCCTTGTGGACTCGGGTTGCTCTCATTGTCTCATGCGTCCCCAAGTAGCTGAACAATTGGGTTTGAACCGGGTGCCTCTAGCCAAGCCTATTCCGTTCACTCAAATGGATGGAAGCCCCCTGGGGGGGGGGAAGGCCCAACCGGGTGTAAAGGTTTCAATGGTGTTGATGGTAAAGTAACCTTGAGTGCATTCCACAGCCCGGGCGATGGGCCAGCTTCAACTGCGGAGACTTTATCTCTGCGCGGGAGATGAGGTCTCCGTTCCCATGGGAAGCCGGGAGGGGGATGGGTTGGATAGAGTTATAACTCCAGCGCTTCTGGCGGGCAGTGTCATTCATGCCACTGCGTGTACTTGCGCTTTCCCAGATGTCTGAATAAACGGTCCTTTTTCACCAAAGCGACTTTTATTTCTGCTTCTATGGAATTCTTTACATTGTGGCATAGAATCCTAATTCATCTATATTCCTAGTGCAGTGGACTCCTGGTGTCTCGGCATGGAGAGAGGTTGGATCAAAGCTGCGGAAGGCGCGGTAGCTCCCCAAAGAGGGCTCTGACCTTTCCTTCTTCTGGATCTGGAGGAACCGGACGAGAGAACGGGTCTCGCTGGTGACTTCCTTTTCCGCCCCCCTCGTGATCAGCACGAAGTCTTCCTTTACTCCGCTGGAACGAGGGACGCGGACGCATCTACCATGGGGACTTACATGAGTCGTTTGGGGCGCTGTCCATGGATCGAAGCGCCTGTGGATCGGATCTCTACCCGTTTTCGTGTGGATTACAAACCTCGAAGATGCAACCCGTCATGGAGGAGACGGGCCTGGACTTCCACCTTTTCATGCGGCAAACCCAGGAGTCCATTGAACCATTCCCTGGACTCGTATTTTGGCGATGCTCCTAAAGAACCAACGCGGGCATTGCAGCACTGGGGCCCGCCCCAAGAACACTGGGACTAAACCTGGGATTGGGAGGGGTATCCGTATCGGGCTTTCCAATCGGACCCCCCTGATCCCGGGCCAGCGGCCGCACCTGAGGTGCCCCGGGGAGCCACCGGTGGTTACGGGTAAGTCTCCGACGTCCCGCTTCCAGACTCCACGGTTAATCTGAAGAAAGCCTGCATTCTGAAGCCGGATCTGCTCCCTCTCCCATCGAGAGAGAATTGGGATGAGGAAGTGGGGCGACTGCGAGATGCCTAAGAAGCATGGACCTCGCGGAACGCCAGCTACGGGAGGAGGAACGTGCACAGTCGCAGCAAGAGCGCTAAAACCTGCAAAGCGACCGGGAACAGTGACCCAAAGACGTCCAACTCGAGTTGGACCGTGCCAGCCAAAGATGCGCTCCAACGGCAATATGTGCAGAATCTGTCAGTCCATGATAAGGTCCTGGAACATTCCAGACGGGATTTACAGCGGCAACGCTGAAGTGTTCAGGCCTTGGCGCGACGCAAAGTGAGCTTACTGCAGCTATTAAACGGGACTAACTACTAAATTGGAACGAGAAAAAGCAGCTCTGCATGCGCATATTCAGGATGCATTGACCCGCTAAGGAGAGAGAGCTGGCTGCGCATTGGAGAGGGAACTGAGGAGGCAGCAGACCAGGAAGCCCCAAGTTGGAGTCTATGCTGTTACTAATACTGCCGGCTTCAGAGGAGCAACGCTGCTGGGTCCTGCCACCCAAACGCCAGCTGCACTGGCATTGATACCACCCTCGATTCCGGCTCGCCCTGTGCAACCGCTGCCCGCCCAACCTGCTTCATCCTGTGTAACCGCCTACGCTGCCGGCGCCGAGAGCCGCGGGAAAGGGGTTACTATAGGCCCCCGATATCTGCCCGTTTTGATGGGACCGCTTCCTAACTTCCCTACTTCATTTTGCAACTTGATGCCCGGCTACGGAGGACTATGATGATTTATACCGGTCTGAGCGCTTAAAAAAATACGGGACATCGGCTCAGTCCCGATGGGGCAGCAGCCGACTGGTTTGTGACTCTTTCGGATTTGCAAGATGAAGTTCCCTCGTGACGGTGCCCGCATTCCTCCAAGCCTTAAGAGCGCCGCTTCCAAGATCCGGGCGCTTAAAATGAGGCTATCCGCATTCATCAAAACTATCCAGCAGGGCAACCGACCGCTTGCAGAATTTGCCCGTGAATTTCGCAGGCGGCTGCTGCTCGACTCCCTCCTGAGTGGCCTGAACGCATGAAATGCGAATACTTCTCGGATGCTGTTGACGGCAAGCCGCGTGGAAACGGTGTTTTTAATCTTCGGGTTCCTCGCATCCACGCCATCGTAATCCCAGTTGGGACTCCCCAGGTGGCGTCTCGCTTGGAATACGCTCGTGCCGGAGGCCGCCCATCACTGAAGCCTGCCACTGCGCCTACCAAGACAAGTTTTCCAGCCGCCTTCACCGAGTCCACCTTCCTCTGAGCGCCGCCGCCGACTGGGATTGTGTCTGTACTGCGGAGGACCAGGTCATCTAGCCACTAACTGTCCTAAGAAACAAAAACCAACCGCTTCCAGCCCACGCCGCGACCCCATCTGCCAAGCTGAATTAATGCTAGTCGGGGCCGCCCTCGACGGGCTCACATTCCAAGGCGGTCGCCGGTTGGCGACCCAGAGGAGGGGGAAGCAGCTGTTTGCCTTTCTTCAGCCCCCCCATGGATATGGGTCCGACTCCTGACGCCGTGAGTGAAGGCAGCGCTCCCATTACTGTCCAAGCCGCTTCTGGCCAACCCCGCTTAAACATACTCGCATTATAGCCTCGGCCCTTGTGGATTCTACTGCTCCCATTGCTTAATGCGGCCCCAGGTGGCAGAGGAGCTAGGTCTGGACCAAATTCCCTTGGCTAAGCTTCCATACCATTTACCCAAATGGACGGCGGCAGTCTCGGGAACGAAGCGACCGGCCCAGTTCAAAACACAACCGGTTCTCCTCCGCTATACCGACCATTGGGAGAAAATTAGTTTTATTTTACATACCAGTACAAACACTCCATAGTTTTGGGCATGCCATGGTTATTGTTACATGAACCAAAGTTCATTTGGAAAGAACGGATCTTAGAATTCACTGACCCCACCTGCGGTGGACACATGAGTTGGGGGGAAAACCCAACGTCTCCTGACACACAATTCTCCCTGGCTTCATCAGCGATTGCTCCCCATTCTATTGGCATCCCACCGCTGCATCATGATCTGTAGCCAGAGTTTTTCAGGAGTAAAGAATGCCATCAGCTGCCACCCCATAGAGACACTTCGACTGCAAAATCGCTATACAAACTAGGGGCGCAACTGCCCAAAGGTAGAATCTACCGTATGAGTCCCCACGAGGAGAAGGAACTT
The DNA here is from genome assembly GCF_021028975.2 of Sphaerodactylus townsendi. NCBI lineage: Eukaryota > Metazoa > Chordata > Lepidosauria > Squamata > Sphaerodactylidae > Sphaerodactylus > Sphaerodactylus townsendi. Next base: position 8,109 of record NW_025949680.1, read on the forward strand.
CGTGCCTTCTTGGACAAGAACCAAAGGGTTCATAATGGCTGGCTACCAAACACACACACGCTGCCCCCCGCTTTGTTTGTAAAAAAGAAAGATGGGTCTTTACGGCTTTGCCGTAAATAGATTATCAAGGTCTCAACGCAGTCTCCCTGTCCAATAAATATCCTTTGCCTTTGATCAAGGACCTTTTAGATGCACTCCGGGCAAAGGGCGCATTTTTACTAAATTGGACTTGAGAGAAGCTTACTACAGGGTCAGAATTGCTGAAGGCTATGAACACTTGACTGGGCGCTTAACACAAAGTTTAACAGTTTGAATACTTGATAATGCCATTCGGGTTAAGTGGGGCCCCCGGGGCTTTTATGGCCCTTATCAACGAAGTTCTCCATGATTTATTGTACAAGCGAGCTGTGGTATACTTAGATGACGCTTTTAATTCTATTCACAAACCATAGAAGAGCATGAAACATTGGTTCGGGAGGTATGAAACGCTTGCTCGACAACTCTCTCTTTGCCAAACTCTCCAAATGCTGTTTTCACCAGACTTCCTATTGACTATTTGGGTTACCGGATTCTCGCCTCGGTGGGCTTGAAAATGGATCCTGCTAAAATTGACGCCGTCCTCCAATGGTCTGCCCTCACCAACCGCAAAGAACTCCAATCTTTTCTGGGTTTTGTATAATTTCTATCGTGACTTTATACCCCAACCCGCTGAACTGACTCTCCTCCTCACAGACCTCTTACGCATCTAAGGGTAAAGATCCACTCGTCCGGCCAAACCCGGGGCCCCCCTTTCCTGGTCTGAAGAGTGCCAAACAGCCTTTCAACTCTTAAAGTTCGCTTTTACCACCCCAACCTATCCTAAAGCACCCTGACCCAGATCTCCCGCTTGTGGTTCACGTGGATGCCTCGGACAAAGCACTTGGGGCAGCCCTGTTGCAGAAAAAAATAAAGATGGCAGGCTGGTTCCGCGGTGCTTATTTATCAAAGAAATTCTCTGGTGCTGAACTCAACTGGACTGTAGGGGATAAAGAGACTGCGGCCATCAAAGTAGCACTCTCCACTTGGCGCCACTGGCTGGAGGGGGGCTAAACACCCCTTTCAGGTTTGGTCGGATCACAAAAACCTGGCCGCTCTTTCCACCCCCCCCCCCAACATGTCCCCAAAACAACTCCGCGGCCGATTTCTTTTCTCGCTTCTCTTTTACAGTCCATTTTTTCCCCCGGTTAATAAACTGGCTGGACGCGCTCTCGCGCCTACCGGGAGGGGGGGGTGGAGCTGCCCACGAGACATTCCACGCACTGTTCTCTCCCCCTCCCAGTTGGGGCTGGCTGTCACCCGATCTCAAACGCCCACTCCTCCTTCACCGCTTCCATTCCTAGTCTCTTCTGCTCTCCTTTCCTGCGGGAACTCGCGGAGGCGGGGCTGCACGAGCCTCCAGCGGAGGCAAGTGACTCCCCACCGCGGTTGGAGAATGGAGTTTGGCTGAGTGGGGAATGTTGGCACGCGCCTCCCTCCCTCCGCAAGCAGGTTCTTGAAGCTCGCCACGATGCCCGCCGGGCTGGACATTTTGGCTTTCTGAAAAACTCTGCATTTGGCCCGGCCATTGTTCTGGTGGCGCCAGAATGCGCAAGGACATTGAGGCGTATATTAAAGGTTGCTCGGTTTGTGCAGAAGCCAAAACCATTCCGGGAAAGCCCTACATGGGTTGTTGAAACCTCTCCCGGTGGCCTCACTTTGGGAAGTCATCTCCATGGATTTTATTACAGATTTGCCCGGAAAGTCATTGGCAACACGGTTTTGTGGGTGGTGGTGGACTTATTTTCTAAACAAAGCCCATTTTTTATCTCCATGTGCTTCCATCCCCTCCGCTCCTAAGTTGGCACGGCTGTTCATTCAACATGTTTACCGCCTACATTCCTACTCTCGCTAAGGTGGTCTCCGACCGCGGCCCCCACCATTTCCCAAAGTTCTGGAAGGCGCTTTTGGGGTTGTTGGGGGGTCGGCCTCTGCAGCGGTCGCCTCCCCCTACCACGCTCAAAGCGACGGTGAGACGGAGAGAACTTAACAGAACCCTCCTAGAGCAGTATTTACGTTGTTACACCAACTACCACTTCCAAGACAATTGGCGCGAAGCTCATTCCGCTTATGGAGCACGCCTATAACAATGCGGTTCATAGCAGTACTAAGAAAATCCTCTTTCAACTTGTGTCTTGTCCCCTCTTCCCGCCGTTGCCACAACTACCCACGACAGCTTTGGTCTCCAGAGTTTCAACAATGGATTTCATCCCCAGCCGAGGGGTGGAAATCGGTCCAGACCGCCTTACAACAGGCTAAGGACTCCCAAAAGCTGCAAGCGGATAAGCACCGCTCGGATTTCCCTCTGCGTGTGGGCGCTTGGGTGTATTTGTCTACCAAAAATCTCAGAGACGTGCATAAATTTTCCAAACTTGGCAAAAGATTCGTGGGACCTTTTCAGATTACTAAAGTGATTAATGATGTCACTGCTCGATTGGATTTGCCTAACTCTCTTAGTAACATTCATCCTGTCTTCCATTCCAGTTTGCTCAAGGAGGCTCCCGCTTCCGATGCCTGGCACGACCCGCCGGAGAGACCCCCACCGACTATTATTGATGGCCACAAGCACTACGAAATTGACGCCATCCTGGACTCTCGCTTTAATCGCAAACGCTTGCAATATTTAGTCTCTTGGGTGGGATATTCCTCTGGGTATAATCAATGGGTTTATTCCGAAAATATTGACGCCCCCACCCTTATTTCTGCTTTCCACCGCGCCTTTCCGCATAAACCTGGGGGGGAGGGGTCTTCTTTAAGGGAGGCAGAGTGTAAAGGTTTCAATGGTGTTGATGGTAAAGTAACCTTGAGTGCATTCCACAGCCCGGGCGATGGGCCAGCTTCAACTGCGGAGACTTTATCTCTGCGCGGGAGATGAGGTCTCCGTTCCCATGGGAAGCCGGGAGGGGGATGGGTTGGATAGAGTTATAACCTGTGCTTCTGGCGGGAAGTGTCATTCCTGCCACTGCGTGTACTTGAGCTTTCTAAGATGTCTGAATAAACGGTCTTTTTTCACCAAAGAGCCTTTTATTTCTGCTTCTATGGAATTCCTTACA
>NW_025949681.1:0-11235 GCF_021028975.2 Sphaerodactylus townsendi
TGCACTCAAGGTTACTTCACCATCAACACCATTGAATCCTTTACACTCTGCCTCCCCTAAAGAAGACCCCTTCCCCCCAGGTTTATGCGGAAAGGCGCGGTGGAAAGCAGAAATAAGGGTGGGGGCTTCAATATTCTCGGAATAAACCCATTGATTATACCCAGAGGAATATCCCACCCAAGAGACTAAATATTGCAAGCGTTTGCGATTAAAGCGAGAGTCCAGGATAGCGTCAATTTCGTAGTGCTTGTGACCATCAATAATAGTCGGTGGGGGCCTCTCCGGCGGGTCGTGCCAGGCATCGGAAGCGGGAGCCTCCTTGAGCAAGCTGGAATGGAAGACAGGATGGATGTTACTAAGAGAGTTAGGCAAATCTAAGCGGGCAGTGACATCATTAATCACTTTAGTAATCTGAAAAGGTCCCACAAATCTCTTGCCAAGTTTGGAATATTTATGCACGTCTCTGAGATTTTTTGTAGATAAATACACCCAAGAGCCCACACGCAGAGGAAAATCTGAGCGGTGTTTATCCGCTTGCAGTTTTTGGGAGTCCTTTGCTTGTTGTAAGGCGGTCTGGACCGTCTTCCATCCCTCGGCTAGGGATGAAATCCATTGTTGAAATTCTGGGGGGTCCAAAGCTGCCGCGGGTAGTTGTGGCAACGGCGGGAAGGAGCGACCAGACACAATTTCAAAGGGGGTTTTCTTTGTACTGCTATGAACCGCATTGTTGTAGGCGTACTCCGCAAACGGAATAAGCTCGCACCAATTGTCTTGGTGGTAGTTGGTGTAACAACGTAAATACTGCTCTAGGGTTCTGTTCGTTCTCTCCGTCTCGCCGTCACTTTGAACGTGGTAGGGGGCGGCGACGGCCGGGGCGGCCCCCAACAACCCCAAAAACGCTTTCCAGAACTTTGAGATGAATTGGGGGCCGCGGTCGGAGACCACCTTAACGGGGGCGGAATGGAGACGGTAAACATGTTGAATAAACAGCCGTGCCAACTTAGGAGCGGAGGGGATGGAAGCACATGGAATAAAATGGGCTTGCTTAGAAAATAAGTCTACCACCACCCACAAAACCGTGTTGCCATGACTTTCGGGCAAATCTGTAATAAAATCCATGGAGATGACTTCCCAAGGGCGGGAGGCCACCGGGAGAGGTTTCAATAGCCCATGGGGCTTTCCCGGGATGGTTTTGGCTTCTGCACAAACCGAGCAGCCTTTAATGTATGCCTCAATGTCTTTGCGCATTGCGCGCCACCAGAACTGCCGGCGGGCTAAATGCAGAGTTTTCAAAAAGCCAAAATGTCCAGCCGAACGGGCATCGTGGCAAGCTTCAAGAACCTGCTTGCGGAGGGGGGGAGGCACGTACCAACATTCCCCCCTCCGCCAAACTCCATTCTCCAAACGCAATTGGGAGTCACTTTCTTCCGCTGGAGGCTCGTGCAGCCCCGCCTCCTCAAGTTCCCGTAGGAAAGGAGAGACGAGACTAGGAATGGGGGGTGGAGGAGGAGAGAACGTTTGAGAACGGGTGACAGCCAACCCCAACTGGGAGGGGGAAAGAACAGTGCGTGGAATGTCTCGTAAGGCAGCTCCACCCCCCTCCCCGGGTAGGCGCGAGAGTGCGTCAGCCAGTTTATTGGTTTTCCCAGGGAAAAAATGGACTGTAAAAGAGAAACGAGAAAAGAAATCGGCCCAACGAAGTTGTTTCGCGGACATCTTGAGGGGGGTGGAAAGAACTGCCAGGTTTTTATGATCCGACCAAACCTGAAAGGGGTGTTTAGCTCCCTCCAGCCAGTGGCGCCAAGTGGAGAGTGCTACTTTGATGGCCGCAGTCTCTTTATCTCCCACAGTCCAGTTGAGTTCAGCACCAGAGAATTTCTTAGACAAATAAGCACACGGAACCAGCCTACCATCTTTATTTTTCTGCAACAGGGCTGCCCCAAGTGCTTTGTCCGAGGCATCCACGTGAACCACAAACGGGAGATCTGGGTCAGGGTGCTTTAGGATAGGTTCGGTGGTAAACGCAGACTTTAAGAGTTGAAAGGCTGTTTGACATTCCTCAGACCAGGAAAGGGGGGCCCCGGGCTTGGCGGACAGTGGATCTTTACCCTTAGTGCGTAAGAGGTCTGTGAGAGGGAGAGTCAGTTCAGCGAATTGGGGTATAAAGTCACGATAGAAATTAGCAAAACCAAGAAAAGACTGGAGTTCTTTGCGGTTGGTGGGGGCAGGCCATTGGAGGACTGCGTCAATTTTAGCAGGATCCATTTTCAAGCCCTCGGGCGAGAACCGGTAACCCAAATAGTCAATGGAGGTCTGATGAAAACAGCATTTGGAGAGTTTGGCAAAGAGAGAGTTGTCAAGCAAGCGTTTCAATACCTCTCGAACCAACATTTCATGCTCTTCTATGGTTTGTGAGTAAATTAAAACGTCATCTAAGTATACAACAACTCCCTTGTACAATAAATCATGGAGAACTTCGTTGATAAGGGCCATAAAAGCCCCGGGGGCCCCACTTAACCCGAATGGCATTATTAAGTATTCAAACTGTCCAAACTTTGTGTTAAACGCAGTCAGGTGTTCATAGCCTTCAGCAATTCTGACTCTGTAGTAGGCTTCTCTCAAGTCCAATTTAGTAAAAATGCGTCCTTTGCCGAGTGCATCTAAAAGGTCCTTGATCAAAGGCAAAGGATATTTATTGGACAGGGAGACCGCATTGAGACCTCGATAATCTGTGCAAAGCCGTAAAGACCCATCTTTCTTTTTTACAAACAAAACGGGAGCAGCGTGTGTGTGTTTGGTAGCCCGCCGTATGAACCCGCGAGCAAGGTTCTTGTCCAAGAAGGCACGAAGTTCCTTCTCCTCATTGGGACTCATGCGGTAGATTCTACCTTTGGGTAGTTGCGCCCCTGGTTGTATAACAATTTTACAGTCAGTGTCTCTGTGGGGTGGCAACTGATCGCATTCCTGCTCCTGAAAAACTCTGGCTAGATCATGATATGCAGGTGGGATGCCAATAGAATCGGGAGCAATCGCTGAAGAAGCCAGGGAGGGGTGTGTGTCAGGAGACGTTGGGTTTTCTCCCCAATTCATGTGTTCACCGCAGGGAGGGTCAGTGAATTCTAGGATCCGTTCTTTCCAAATGAACTTTGGTTCATGTAACAATAACCAAGGCATGCCCAAAACTATGGAGTGTTTGGCCACTGGCGCCAAAATAAAACTAATTTTCTCCCAATGGTCGGCGCAACGGAGGAGAACCGGCTGTGTTTTGTACTGGGCCGGTCCTTCGTTCCCGAGGGGGCTGCCGTCCATTTGGGTGAATGGTATGGGCTTAGCCAGGGGAATTTGGTCCAGACCTAGCTCCTCTGCCACCTGGGGCCGCATTAAGCAGTGGGAGCAGCCGGAATCCACAAGGGCCGAGGCTATAACGCGAGTGTGTTTAGCGGGGTTGGCCAGAAATGCTTGAACAGTAATGGGAGCGCTGCCTTCACTCACCGCGTCAGGAGTCGGGCCCATGTCCATGGGGGCTGAAGAAAGGCAAACAGCTGCTTCCCCCTCCTCTGGGTCGCCTTCGATGACCGCTTTAGACGAGCCTGTAGGAGGCGGCCCTGACCTGCGTGGTGGTTTGGCAGACGGAGTGCGCGGAGCTGGAGCGGTTGGTTTTTGTTTCTTGGGACAGTTGGCGGCTAGATGACCTGGCCCTCCGCAGTAAAGACACAATCCCAGTCGGCGACGGCGTTCAGAGGTGGTTTCGGTAGGGGCGGCTGGGCTTGACTTGGTGGACACAGTAGTGGTTTTTGGGCGTGGGCGGCCTCCGGCACGAGCGTATTCCAAACGCGACGCCACTTGGGACCCCAACTGGATCCAATCTGCAATAGTGCGAGGAACCCGAATTAAAAACACCGTTTCACGTAGCTTGCCGTCCACAGCATCCGAGAAGTATTCGCATTTCATGCGTTCAGGCCACTCAGGAGGGAGTCGAGCAGCCGCCGCACGAAATTCACGGGCAAATTCTGCAAACGGGCGGTTGCCTTGCTGGATGGTTTTGATGGTGCGGATAGCTTCATTCTCGGCGCCTGGATCCTGAAAGCGCGCCCTTAAGGCTTGGAGGAATGCGGGCACTGTGCGAGAGTCTTCATCCTGCAAATCCAAAAGAGTCACGAACCAGTCGGCTGCTGCCCCATCCAGGACTGAGCCGATGTCCCGTATTTTTTCGCGCTCAGACCGGTATAAATCATCATAGTCTTCCAAGTGGGCATTGAGTTGCAAAATGAAGTAGGGAAGTTTGGAAGCGGTCCCATCAAAACGGGCTGGTATCGGGGGCCGATAGTAGCCCCGTTCAACGGCTCTTGGCGCCTGCTGGGGAGGTGGTTGCGCGGGTTGAGCAGGTTGTGCAGGCGGCTGTTGTACGGGGGGGCCGGAATCGGGGGCGCTGGCGGTGCCGCTGGCGTTTGGGTGGCAGGACCCAGGTACGTGGCCCCCCTGGCACCGGCGTGATCAGTAACAGCATAGACTCCAACTTGGGGCTTCCTGGCCTGCTGCCTCCTTAGTTCCCTCTCCAACGCAGCCAGCTCCCTCTCCTTGCGAGTCAATGCATCCTGGTGCGCATGCAAAGCAGCTTTTTCTCGTTCCAATTTAGCCAGTTCGTCCCGTTTAAGGGCTTCAGTGAGCTCACTTTGCGTACGCAGAGCCTGAACGCTTTCGCGTTGCCGTTGTAAATCCAGTCTGGAGTGTTCCAGGACTTTATCATGGACTGACAGATTCTGGGCATATTGTCGTTGGAGCGCGTCTTTAGCACGGTCCAACTCGAGCTGGACTTCTTTGCGTTGCCGTTCTCGGTCCCTCTGCAAGTTTTCGCGCTCTTGCTGCAGCTGTGCCCGTTCCTCCTCCCATAGCTGGCGTTCACGGGTCCATGCTTCTTGGGCATCTCGCAGTCGCCCCACTTCCTCATCCCAGGTCTCCTTCGATGGGAGAGGGAACAGATCCGGCTGGGAGTGCAGGCTTTCTTCGGACTCTTCGTCGTCTGGAAGCGAGACGTCGGAGACACCGTAGCCGCCGTAGCCACCGGTGGCTCCCCGAGGCACCTCAGGTGCGGTCGCTGGCCCGGGATCAGGGGGGTCCGATTGGGAAGCGGTACGGATACCCCTCCCAATTCCAGGTTTAGTCCCGGTGTCCTTTGGACGGGCCCCAGTGCTGTGCCACGGTGGTTCCTTGGGAGCATCACCAAAATACGAGTCCAGGAATCGTTCAATGGATTCCTGGGTTGCCGCATGAAAGGTGGTCAAGCCCGTCTCCTCCATGACAGGTTGCATCTGAGGTTTGTAATCCACACGAAAACGGGTAGAGATCCGATCCACAGGCGCTCGATCCATAGACAGCGCCCCAAACGACTCATGGAAGTCCCCAGGGTCGTCGTCACGTCCCTCGTTCCAACGGAGTAAAGGAAGACTCGTGCTGATACGAGGACGGGAAAGAGCCACCAGCGAGGCCCGTTCTCCTGCCGGTTCCTCCAGATCCAGAAGGGAAAGGTCGGAGCCCTCTTTGGGGGCTACCGCACCTTCCGCAGTAACATTCAACCTCTCCATCGCAAGACAAGAGGTCCACTGCACAGGAATATAGATGAATTAGGATTCCTGCCACAATGTAAGGAATTCCATAGAAGCAGAAATAAAAGGCTTTTGGGAGTAAAAGTCCATTTATTAAGACATCTTAGAAAGCTCAAGTACACGCAGTGGCAGGAATGACTCTTCCCGCCAGAGGCACAGGTTATAACACCATTCACCCCATCCCCCCTTCCTGCTTCCCATGGGAACGGAGTCCTCATCTCCCGCGCAAAGATAATGTCTCCGCCGACGAAGCTGGCCCATCGCCCGGGCTGTGGAATGCACTCAAGGTTACTTCACCATCAACACCATTGAATCCTTTACACTTAGCCTACAATGGAAGGAATGCCTTTGACTGTTCCTCCTTCATGGATTAATGAATCTTGTTTCATGCTGCCCCACCTGTGGTATCACCCCATTCTGGTATGGGCAAGGCTGCAGTTCTCCATAATTCAATGTGACAACAGTTCACATTTCTGGAAACAGGTGCTCAGCATATTCAGAGATGCTAATTCCTTCCTCCCAGTGATAAACTGACAAGAGGGAAAATCAATGCATCAGGGACCATCGGAAAGATGCACAAATTGATTAATGCCCTTTTCATGGTTTGCTCCCTATTAGGTTTGATTAGCTACATTTATTTCAAGGTGGATATCCTCTAAAAGGCAAGGCTCTTCAAAATAACCCAAGCGGGGGCGGGGAATACAGCCAAACCTTTTGCGGATCCACTTAGATGGAACGGCGTGTAACAAGAAAGCAAACCAGGGAAACCCATGGCAGCCTGCGCCTGCGTGCATTCATTTCCCGCCCAAGGACTGGTGCAGCGGCTGTGTCCTTGCCACAGCCCCACCCAGGAATGCCCCCCCTGGAATGCCTGGCCACGCCCCTGTCGTGCCCCGCCCAGCCCCATTACCGCTACGCCACAGTTTGAATCCCACTACCATGGGAACTGGTACTAAAATTTTTGGATCCCACCACTGCATGTGCCCCCTTTCCTGGTACCCTCTACATCAGTGGTTCTCAACCTGTGGGTCGGGACCCCTTTGAGGGTCGAACGACCCTTTCACAGGGGTCGCCTAAGACTCTCTGCATCAGTGTTCTCCATCTGTAAAATTGATAAATGTCAGGGTTGGGGGTCACCACAACCTGAGGAACTGTATTAAAGGGTCACGACAGTAGGAAGGTTGAGAACCACTGCTCTACATCTACAGCTTTTTACCTTTTTTGCTCATGCCACCCCCAGCTTTACTTTCCACTCCTACTTTTCATTCAGTCAATATCCAACCTCCGCCCTTGGGATCCTCAGGAAGGTTAGTTGAGGGCTGCCTCCCAACTTTCCTCCCCAAATGGCTATCAAGATCTCATAACAAAGTCTTAAAAGATCTCACAGTATTTAGTTCGGCAAAGCCTACATCATGGCTTTTAAACCTTGTAATGTTTTGGGGGTTTTGTACATTTCATATTTTTCTACAAGCCTTTTCTCTACAAACTGTAGTGTGGCGCTCTCCCCTCTCCCGGCTTGGTGCTGCCAGGGGTGCCCAGCCTCACTCTCATTGGCTGGACAGTAAGTGGTACAGTTGGCAAGCTTACGGAATCACAGGGCTTGGCCCAGTGGGTTAGCTCTCTCGGGCCTCCCGTGCCAGGTGGCCAGCCCAACCGGCCAGGCCTAGTCTGAGCTAGATGGTGCTGGCGTTGGCCACGGGGCTTCTCCCCTCTCTTTTCTTGGGGGTTCCCCTTCTATCTCTCTCCAGCTCTCCTCTACTCCCTTGTCCCCCCCTTCAGCTCCTTATACCCTTCCCCTTCCCAGCCCTGTCCAAAGTACATGTTTTGCCACCCAGCTACTGGTCCCTGGGCTGTTGGTCGGGCCCTGGCATGTAGGGTTGAGCAAATATTCGGTTAAAAATCAGATTCAGGCTTATTTGGGCATAAAATTATCTGTATGCCCGAATAAGATGAATATATTTGGTATCCCGAATAATTCGGGTCTGTCTGATTTTTTTTGTATTTTGGGAGGTTTTGGCCTGCAGGGGGTGCATTTTTAAAGCTAGCAGCATCAAAATTTCAGGGACTCTTTCGGAGACACTCATAATGATATTGCCCATGTTTGGTGATGTTTGGTTCATGGGGGTCCAAATGGACCCCCCAAAGGGGGTGCCCCCATACCCCCCATTGTTTCCAATGGGAGCTAACAGGAAATGGGGGCTACCCTTTTGAGGGTCCATAACTTTGGACTCCCTGAACCAAACTTCACCAACCTTGGGTGGTATCATCAGGAGAGTCTCTGGATGATGTTCTGAAATTTTGGTGGTGCTAGATTTACAAATGTGCACCCCGCAGCCCCTCCCCCCATTCCCCATTGGCTGCAATGGAGCCACTTCAGAGCACAGAATCTCCCAGCTCTTCAGCAAGTTTTATGGTAGGAAAAATTAATTGGTTTTTCCCACCATAGACTTTAATGGGGCTTGCTGTTATGCCCAGCTGGCTCTGTGCTGGAGATTTTATTGGAGACTCTGGGAGGGGTCTTGCTCTGGGTTGGGGCATCCATGTCCCGCAGGGCTGCTGATGGGTCTCCTGAAAGGAACCAGACAACTCTGCTGAAGTTTGGATGGCTGGGCATTCGTTCTGTGGGCATCAGATTCACCTTCAATTGCATTTCCAAAGCACACACACCCCCATGCAAACTTCAGCAAAGTTGGCTGGTTCCTTTCAGGAGAGTCACCAGCATCCCTGCGGAAAATTTGGTGCCCCTACCCAGAGCAAGACCCCCAGCAGAGCCCTCTATTGAAATCTCTACCACAGAGCCATCTGGGCGTAACAGCAAGCCTCACCCCTTCCCATTCCTCCCACTGCTTTTTTGCGCAACTGCGGCACAATTGGAGCATGGGATGCATGATTGCTGTGTTCAGACATGTGGTTAAGAGCTCAGGCTATAATATGATGGTGTTTTGGGGGTGACTTAGTCCAAAAATCATGAGGATTCACGAGGATCCATGTTTTTAAGCAGGTTTTTGTGCCACTGTGGTTCCATGGAGCGAGGGATGCGTGATTGTTGTGTTACGACAAGTGGCCAGGGGCATGAGCTGTGATGTGATGGTGATTTGGGGGTGACCAAGTGGAAAAATCAGGAGGATCCATGAGGATCTGTGCTTTTTTACCACATTTTTGTGCCACTGCAGCACCACGGAGCATGGGATGCACGATTGCTGTGGGGGTAGCAAGCTGGAGCAGTTGAAAAGGAGGGTGGAGGGGTGCAAGCGGGGGCAGTGGGAGAGGAAGGTGGAGGGGTGGCAATCCAGGGAAGGGGAGGGGAGGAAAAGAAGTGTTGAAAACAGCATTGTTTGCCTAAATTTGGCATGGATTGGGGGAGATTTAAAGGGAGAGCTCGCTTTAAATCTTCCCCCAATCCACGCCACCAAACAATACAACGCTGCTTTTCAGGATTGTTTAAAGGGAGCCCATGAGACTCCCAACGCCGCACACACACACACACCCCAAATCCATTTGAATGTCCGAATAATGATTCGGATTCGGGCATTCAAATAGATTCGGATTCGTGCCCGATTCGGCCGTTTTGGCAATTTCGGCTATGCCGAATCACCAAGCCTACTGCCATGTCCCTGAGTGGCTGCCCAGCTCATGGCCCTGCCTCACTCCTCAAGTTCCCCCATGGCCAGGTGGAGGCAGTCAGTCTGTTGACTGCTGCATCTCCTGGTCTCCTGGATGTCATCCAGTCTCGCCAGCTGTCAGGTCCTTCTGCCGTGCCTCCCTGCTCCCTGGAGGTGGACCTACTGCACCAGTTTGAGGCGATTGGGTGCTGTTGTCCCCCACCATTCCAGTGAGTGCAGGGTGGGTGGCAGCATGGCATTCGGGGGTCGGGGCAGGGCTCCGGGAGAATCCAGGCTGTCCCTGAACACTTAGGCTTGTAGAAATATATCCCTTATCTGTACATAATCTCAGTGTGAAGATTTTTTCATCCACACTGAGCCCAGTGCTCAGAGTTAAATACAACAGGCAGAGGAGCACAATGACTTGTAGAGGGTGTTTATTCCTTAAAGCTACAGGTGCTGCTTCTATTACTTGGGGGATTTCACTCCCCAGGGTTTGTTTGTTTTTTTAATTTAATAGCAGACACCTTGTGAGGTCAGTGGGGCTGAGAGAGTTCTGAAAGAACTGTGACTGGCCCAAGTTTAACCAGCAGTTTTCTTCATGTGGACGAGCAGAGAAACAAACCTGGTTCACCAGATAAAAGTTTGCAGTTCACATGGAGGAGTGGGGAATCAAACCTGATTCTCCAGATTAGAGTCCACCTGCTCTTAACCACTACACCACACTTGTTATCCGTACTTCCTCCTTATCCACCAATCAACCAACCTTTTATCTGTCCTCCAAATATTCAGCTATATTTATTATTTAATTTGTAGTCTACCTGCACAATGGAGGCCCAAAACAGCTTTCATCATTTTCCTCTCCTCCATTTTATCCTCACAGCGACCCCCTGATGAAGAATGTGTAACGTTGGCCTACATTGTTCTCTTTTCCTTCATTGTATCTTCACAACAGCCCTGTGAGGTAGGTTAAACTTAGACAGTGTGACTGGCCCAACATCACTCAATAAGCATTCACGGGTCTCCCAGCTCCTAATCTGAAACTGTTTCCACTACTGACTTTCTTGGGATTGCTGCTATTGAACAACAGCGAGAAGGGTGTGAGTGAGTTGCCTAGTGGTTGCTGCCAGGCTTGGCCATGATGAGTTCTCCTTCAAAGGCCAAATCAAACAGCCCTACTCCCCCTCCCCTTTTTTTTACTGACAGAAACCAAACCCTAAAGGCTGGCAATACTGTTGTGATAGCCAGCAATGCCATCTGAGAACACCTGTTTCTTAAAGCTACAGACTCCTTTATCATTTGTGAGGGAGTTTAACCCTCCTTTAGAAACTTCAGATTTTTCTGCGCACCTGTGGTGTTTTTCAAGTTCGGACAAAGATCTATCTCAGCGGTGGTGAACCTATGGCACGGGTGCCAGAGGTGGCACTCAGAGCCCTTTTTGTGGGCACGCGTGCACCGAGTTCGTCATGTGGGGGGCAGAAAATCACCCACCCACCCACACACATCTAGGCTGGCCTGGGCACGATCCTTTACCTGGGAGTAAGCTCGGTTGCTGGCAATGGGGCTTGCTTCTGAGTAAACCCTCCTAGAGTCATGGTTGCGTCACCAAGCTTACTCCTGAGTAATGCGTGCCTCAGAGCCAACCGTTTTTTCTAAACAAAACCTCAGTAGTCAGGTTAAATTGCCGTGTCGGCACTTTGCGATAAATAAGTGGGTTTTGGGTTGCAATTTGGGCACTCGGTCTTGAAAAGTTTCGCCATCACTGATCTATCTTCTCTGTTCATGGCTGCAGTCTCTGGATATATATTTGGCCACGCTGAGAATTAGATATTGTTAATATTCTTTTACTGGGTTTTAGAATGCTGCTTATTCTGAGTTATGTATTTTAACCATTTGTCACTTATTTATTGTGCACATTGTTTTAGTTGTGATTTTGCTGTACACCGCCCAGAGCCCTTTGGGGGTGGGCGGTTTATCAAATTTATTATTATTATTATTATTATTATTATTATTATTATTATTATTATTAT
>NW_025949682.1:0-11235 GCF_021028975.2 Sphaerodactylus townsendi
CCATCCATCCATCCATCCATCCATCCATCCATCCATCCATCCATCCATCCATCCATCCATCCATCCATCCATCCATCCATCCATCCATCCATCCATCCATCCATCCATCCATCCATCCATCCATCCATCCATCCATCCATCCATCCATCCATCCATACCCCGCCCTCCCCCAAGGGGCTCAGGGCAGCAAACAACAGTATATAAAACAATTTATATCATCTTCGGCACACCCAATATAGCATCTATTTAGCACTGTCTGTCCCCTCCCAGCCTTGGGACCGGGCGCCACCATTTTTGCACCATTGTTGCACTGTATATGTCATGCTGCTATGTTTTTATAGAGTCCTTAGTATGATTTTAAATTATTTATTGTGTATCATTGTTGATCTATGGGTTGATGTGCACCGCCCAGAGCCCTTCGGGGGTGGGCGGTTCCTGAATCTAATCTATAAATAAATAAAATAAATAAACAAAATATAAAACCACAAAAATGGGGTAAGCAGTTAAACAAGCAACAACCCGTTTAAAATCTCCACCGCGTAGTACGAATGTGCCGGCAACTTCATGTGTGTTTGCCTTAAAGGCAAAAGGATGCTCACATCTGTGCATTCAGTCTGAACGAGCAGGAAATGCTCTGAAGAGACGCTGTGTCACCTGTGCCTGCCTAGCGCAGCTGGAAGAAGAGGGCTGGGCGGGAGGGTCTGGTCTGCCCCAGCAGGGCTTTCTGCCGTTCTCACCGTGCTTCACGCTGCGTCTTCTGTCCCTGTCTTGTCACAGGTGTGCCGCTGTCCACCCAGTGGGGGCCTCAAGGCTATTTCTACCCCATCCAGATTGCTCAGTACGGCCTCAGCCATTACAGCAAGAACCTCACTGAGAAGCCTCCTCACGTAGAGGTGTACGAAACGGCCGAGGAGCGGGACCAAAGCGGCCGTCTGGGCGACTGGACCATCCCCAAAGGCTGCTCCATCACCACCTTGCCTGACAAGTCCAGATTCACCAACGTCAAGCAGTTTGTTGCTCCAGGTGGGTCCGGGCGAGGGTGCCCCTGGTCGCTTGAGCCTTTCTTTCTTTCTTTCTTTCTTTCTTTCTTTCTTTCTTTCTTTCTTTCTTTCTTTCTTTCTTTCTTTCTTTCTTTCTTTCTTTCTTTCTTTCTTTCTTTCTTTCTTTCTTTCTTTCTTTCTTTCTTTCTTTTTACAGATTCCACATTTTTTTAAAATTCCAACTTAACAATACAATTTCTTTCTGACATATTTGTGGAGAAATCATAGATAGATCGGAGCTGGAATTTAAGAAACTATAACAGAGACAAAGTGAGAATGTATACAACCTCAACATACCCCCCCCCCCCTAAGTTTTACTATAGTTGAAGGAGAAAGAAGGAAGAGGAGAAAGAAAAGAAAGAAAGAAAAGAAAAAGAAAAAATGTATAAGAGAAAGAAAAAAATTATATATATAATAAAAAAAATTTTAAATATAAAGTAGAAAAGAAGAAAAGGACCTCCCCTTAGCTTTGTTTCTATTAAATAATTAGATAATCCATATTTCTTGGAGTCGTATTAACATTAAATCAGTTAACATATTTTCTTATATACTTATTTCCTTATAATCTTATTTTCTTTTAAATCAACACTGTAGATAGATATTTTCATTCTTATATTCATCTCTTGATTGAAGAAATCGCATCAAAGGTTGCCATATCTCTATAAATCTTCCTATCGTATTATTTTCAATTACATTGGATAATTTATCATACGTTGCATATTCCGTAAGCTGCGATAACCAGTCCTCCACAGTTGGGATTGTAGCCATCTTTTAGCAAGTTGTATCCTTGCTGACACTAACATATATGAAATTAATGATTCAATATTCTTACTTATTTTCAATTCAAATATATTAAGGAGAAATAATTCTGGTTTAAATATCAAATCCCTTCCTATTGGTGGTCTTGCCTTTTTGTTCAAAATTATTGGAAGGATATACATAAGGAGGGTCCATAACTTTGGCCCCCCTGAACCAAACTGCACCAAACCTGGGGGGTATCATTAGGGCAGTCTCCTGATGAGACCATGAAAGTTTTGAGAATGTGCCTTCAGAAATGTGCCCCCCCCCCCCAGCCTGCCACTCCCATTGACAGCAATGCAGAAAACTCAATGCAGAACAAAGAATCTTGGGCAATTTTCTGGGATGTTCCTGCAGGGGGCGCATTTTTGAATGTATCGGCACCAAAACTTCGGGGTATCATCTGGAAACTGTCCTGATGAGACCCCCCAAGTTTGATGCAGTTTGGTTTAGGGAGTCCAAAATTATGGACCCTCAAAGGGGGTGCCCCATCCCCCATTCTTTGCTAAGAATGCATCATAACTTTGGACCCCCTAAACCAAACTGCATCAAACTTGGGGGGTCCCATCAGGACAGTCTCCAGATGACATCCTGAAATTTTGGTGCTGATACGTCCAAAAATGCACCCCCTGCAGGAACATCCCAGAAATTTGCCCAAGAATCTTTGTTCTGCATTGAGTTTTCTGCATAGCTGTCAATGGGGGTGGCAGGCTGGGGGAAGGCACATTTCTGAAGGCACAGTCTCAAAACTTTCATGGTATCATCAGGAGACTTCCCTAATGATACCCTCCAGGTTTGGTGCAGTTTGGTTCAGGGGGGCCAAAGTTATGGACCCTCAAAACTGTAGTCCTTATCTCCTATTAGTTCCCATTGGAAACAATGGGGGATGGGGGCACCCCCTTTGGGAGTCCATAACTTTGGACTCCCTGAACCAAACCTCACCAAACTTGGGGGGTAGCATAAGGACTGTCTCCTGATGATACACTGAAATTGTGGTGCCGCTAGCCTAAAACCTGCGCCCCCTGCAGGCCAAAAATGGAAAACCACTAAAATACCCAAAAACGAACCCCGCATTTTGATGCCCCCCACAAGGTGGCGCCCTGGGCAGCTGCCCACCTTGCCCAATGGGCATTACGCCCCTGCTTTGGTTTGTCCCTCACCTTCTGACTCCAAGCTTGGGTCTCCTGTCCCCAGCTCTTTGGCTCTGCCGCCCGTGCACCTGGCCCTTGCAGCCACGAGCTCATAACTTTGGTTCTGCCCTTCATGATGTGTGACTTCCTGTCTCAGGCCTGCGACTCAGTCTTGGGGTAGGTGGAAGCTTTCCACTTAGCTTTAACTGACCACCACTGAGCCGATTGAGTGGACGCCCTCAGGAGATTGGGGACCCAGGATGTAGCGACTGTACTTATTTATTGTTCTGCTCCTTCAAATTGTATTTCTGTCTCCTTACATTATTTTCCAAGGCTCCTTTTGGTCCCCCAGTGAGAAGAAAAACTAGGGAAAAAACGTCCAAATAAACATAGTGAGGCCCAGATACTGGTAAAGGGAGGAAGAAGAGGAAGACCGCAAAGCCGGGGTTTCCAGGCACGGGATGAAGGCAGGCGGGGGCGGGAGCAGGTGGGGGGTGGGGGGGAGAGGAGCATCTGAGTGTGCTCGTGCAGGGAATAAGAGAGAGATGTGATACGAGGAGCTGACGGCTCAGCAGTCTGAGGGACTAGCCCAAGAACTTTGCTGGAGGGAGTTTTCAGGAGGGCAGAGATGGCAACACCCCCCCACACACACACTCAGGTACTGTGTCACTCTCTCCCCTGAGTCCCTGAACAGATGCAGGGGGAGGGGGAAGTGGAAAACCCCACAGGTTCTGCAGATTGATCTTTTATTTCTAAGGTATGGAACAGTAAACATAAATATTCTTTAATGCGATGCAAGGAGTCAAAGTTGCACCTTGAGTATTAGTGAGAAAGATGGACTGTGAATAGCATAACTCAGGGGTCTGCAACCTGTGGCTCTCCAGATGTTCATGGACTACAATTCCCATCAGCCCCTGCCAGCACGGCCAATTGGCCATGAACATCTGGAGAGCCACGGGTCTCTGTGGCTAATTGGCCATGAACATCTGGAGAGCCACAGGTCTCTGTGGCCAATTGGCCATGAACATCTGGAGAGCCATGAACATCTGGAGAGCCACAGGTTGCAGACCCCTGTTCTAGAATCTTAGTTATGTTGTAATATCGGGGCTAAGGTCATGAGCCAGCCCACCCGTCTGAACATCTCTCTAGAATTTATGGGGCAGAGAGATTGCTTTTTTTCCAAGGACTTCTCACTTTTCCTGACTGAGAATTGGGACGTTTGGGGGAACGCTGAAATAAATACCTGAGAAATATTTTCTCTGAATGAACAAAGTGCTTTTTGAGCATAAGGTTTTGTGAGACAGTCGACAGTGTTGAGTTGGGGCGTTAAGTGCCGCCGAGTCTCTTCTGACTCCTGGCGACGCTGAGTGTCAGCGCTGAATCATTAGATAGTGATGATTCCTTTGTATACTGTAAACACACTCAGTGTATTTTCAGGAACATGTTTATTGTTTAAATGTGTGTACCTTTGGAAATGGTTAATATACTGTGACATGTTTGAGAAATAAATTGCTGAGAGTTCAGTGCATTTTATGTTGCATAGTTTAACGTGATATCCTAATGTGTTTTTAATTGTGTTGTCTCTGAGGGAGGCGACTTCTGCCTGATACACTGTCTTTTGTTTATTACAAAAAAGTTATTTTCTAGTTTCTGATTTATTTCCTGTCTTTCAGATAGGAAAAAATTAAGATGCATGTTCAAAGGCAGCGTCGGGCGCAGCAGTTTGCATTGAGCACATTTGCAGTTTTGCTCATAGAAAACCCAGGCATTTAGGCTTTTTTAATTCTAATAACGTGCCGAATAGAATTGCTTTAGATGCTAATTAAGTTATAAATAATGCATTTTATGTCGTTAAAGCGGTACAAGAAGCTTGGGTTTGAGAGGAAAGCAGGCACTCCACATATTTCAGTCTCTCCCCCCGCCCCCCAACCAGTTTTTTCATGACTTCAGAATTTCCAGACATTTTCCATGTGCTCTCACCTCTGCTGTGAGCTTGAAAGATCTCTTTGGGCAAGCAAGTCTCGCTCCCCTACGATGGACAGGCAGGCCACTCCTTCAGGATAAGGCAGTGGTGGTGAACCTTTGGCACTCCAGATGTTATGGACTACAATTCCCATCAGCCCCAATTGGCCATGCTGGCAGGGGCTGATGGGAATTGTAGTCCATAACATCTGGAGTGCCAAAGGTTTGCCACCACGGGGATAAGGAGTCCTATTGAACTAGTTACTTGCGAGCGAATGAAAGAGGCCCCATGGCCGTGGGCGATGATAATAATTGGGCCACCTGCTCCAAGGCTGCGTACGTGTGAGATGCCAGGCCAAGCATGGGCCAGGCCTGACACAGAGGGACACCGTAGTAGAACCGAGAGGCCCATGAAGTTTTCAGGGTTGAAGCTTTTGAGACTCAAAGCTCTTTATAAGAACATAAGAACAAGCCAGCTGGATCAGACCAGAGTCCATCTAGTCCAGCTCTCTGCTACTCGCAGTGGCCCACCAGGTGCCTTTGGGAGCTCACCTGCAGGAGGTGAAAGCAATGGCCTGCTGCTGCTGTTGCTCCCGAGCACCTGGTCTGCTAAGGCATTTGCAATCTCAGATCAAGGAGGATCAAGATTGGTAACCATAAATCGACTTCTCCTCCATAAATCTGTCCAAGCCCCTTTTAAAGCTATCCAGGTTAGTGGCCCTCACCACCTCCTGTGGCAGCATATTCCAAGCACCAACCACACGTTGTGTGAAGAAGTGTTTCCTTTTATTAGTCCTAATTCTTCCCCCCAGCATTTTCAATGAATGCCCCCTGGTTCTAGAATTGTGAGAAAGAGAGAAAAATTTCTCTCTGTCAACATTTTCTACCCCAGGCATGATTTTATAGACTTCAATCCTATCCCCCCTCAGTCGTCTCCTCTCCAAACTAAAGAGTCCCAAACGTTGCAGCCTCTCCTCGTAAGGAAGGTGCTCCAGTCCCTCAATCATCCTCGTTGCCCTTCTCGGCACTTTTTCTATCTCTTCAATATCCTTTTTGAGATGTGGCGACCAGAACTGAACACGAAGTTTTCAGGGTTGAAGCTTTTGAGACTCAAAGCTCTTTATCTGACAAAGGGTGCTTTGACTCTCAAAAGCTCACCCCCCCCCCAAAAATCTTGCATGTCTCGAAGGGGCGACTGAACTCGAATCCAGCTGTTCTCCTGCAGACCCGGACGGCCGCCCTCTGAAGCAAACACGGAATGTTTGGTTCCCTCTTTCCCCATTTTGCCTTCCACGCTGAAAGGGAGTAGCTTTTTTCTGACTCAAATTTACTGTTTCTCGCGTGACGACGTCCTCCCTCCCGCTCTGTTCTCCAGACAGCCTCATTAGCGGGGGCCCTAATGCATTTCCTCCGACTAATCAATAGCCATTAGGATTAATGAGTCCATTACCTTTAAAGACAATGAAGTCATTTTGGATTCAAGGTACAGGAAAAGAGATTCCACCGAAACATTAGGAAGAAGCTCCTGAGGGTGAGGGCTGTGGAATACGCTGCCTCGGAGGGTGGTGGAGTCTCCCTCTTTGGAGGCTTTTTAAACAAGGGCTGGGTGGTCATCTGTTGTGTATTTCTGCATGGCAGGAGTTGGACTTGATGGCCCTGGGGTTCTCTTCCAACTCTATGATTTTATTATTATAGCCAGGACCTTCAGCCGGAGTCTGCAAGGCAGCTGAAAGACCCTCTTTCCTTTGAAGTCGACCAGGGGCCTGCAACCTGCGGCTCTCCGGAAGTTCCTGGACTACAATTCCCATCAGCCCCTGCCACCATGGCCAATTGATGGGGTTGATGGGAATTGTAGTCCAGGAACTTCTGGAGAGCCACAGGTTGCAGGCCCCTGAAGTTGATGGAGCAGCCTGTAAGGGGAGGATTTCTGTAAGGGGATTTCTGTGCCTCCCAGGGATGCCTTGCCCTCCCTTCAGGGGTGGCAGAGACAGGACCGCAGCCCAAAGTGTGCCCCTCTGTGGTGGATTCCGGGAGTACTAGTGGGCAGCGGGAGTCCTAACTGCCCTTCAGGAACAGGTGCTCAACATGCAGACCTGTTGACTCCGCCTTTCTAGGACGCCGCCCTTGTGTGGAGGTCTGGGTTCTGGGTCTCACCTTGCTTGCTTTGTTCTAAGCCACAGAGGCAGGTGCGACTTCTCTGGTCTCCTGGGCCTCAGAAGAAGCAGGAAGAGGGCCCTTGGCAAGCCGGCCGAGGGCTCTTGTGCAGAGCGGCCTCTTGCTCTGACTTCTGGCGCTGAGAGAGACCAGCGTTCCCTCGTCCAGCCAGGTGCAACCAGGACTGTGCCTGTGCGTTTGTGGCTCGAGTGGCTGCTGTCTGATTTGGCAGTGCCTCGCTTGTCTGGGTGAAAGCTGGTCTCTGGACCTTTGGGCTTGATCCAGTAGGGCTGCGGTTAATTGGCAGTAATGAGCTAATTGAAATGTTAATTGGTTTGAAAGCCCTTGGGATGTGCACTTGGGTTGGCAGGCAGTCTGGGGGACAGCGCTTTCTTTCTTTTCTTTTTTTAAAAAAATGCTTTATTTAGATTTCATAAACATATAATAACTATAACATTACAATATTTTTCATTCCTATGTCTTAACTGAGAAAAAAAAGAAAAGAAAAAAGGAAGGAGAAAGTCAGAAAGAAAAAAAATCGTCATCATAGAAGAATGAAAAGGACAAAAACAAAAATAATATAACAATTTTCATCTTTCAGAAAGTCTAGTATAATCTTTAACATCATTATTTCTCAGGTTCAACAGCTTCCGTCTGTACATACTTTATTGATTTTCAAATAAAAATTACTAAACAAAATGAATGTTTTGGACAGTATATGACAGCGCTTTCTTCGCGCATCGTCGTCAATTCCCCGGGCGAAGACAACGAAAC
The DNA here is from genome assembly GCF_021028975.2 of Sphaerodactylus townsendi. Classification (NCBI taxonomy): domain Eukaryota; kingdom Metazoa; phylum Chordata; class Lepidosauria; order Squamata; family Sphaerodactylidae; genus Sphaerodactylus; species Sphaerodactylus townsendi. The sequence goes on from NW_025949682.1 coordinate 7,859, forward strand.
CCTTGTTTGACTTCCTCCCAAGTGACCCCCCTCTTCCTTTTGTTTCCCTCCAGAAAACTCCGAGGGGGCCTCCCTGCAGCTGGGAAACTCGAGGGACTTCATCATTTCCTTTGACCTCAAATTTGTAACGAACGGAAGCGTTTCGGTGGTTCTGGAGACGACCGAAAAGAACCAGGTCTTCACGGTGCACTACGTTACGAACTCTCTCTTGGTCGCTTTCAAGGACAGGAGCATCTCCTACGGCATCGGGCCCAGGACTAGTTGGAGCACGCTCACTCGAGACCTGGTGACGGACCTGAGGAAGGGGGTGGGCCTCTCGAACACGAAAGCGGTCAAGCAGACCAAGATCATGCCCAAGAGGGCGGTGAGGCTGGTGGTAAAAGGGAAGGGCTTTCTGGACAACGTCACCATCTCCACTACGGCCCACATGTCCGCTTTTTTTGCTGCTAGCGATTGGCTGGTGAGGAACCAGGACGACAAGGGCGGGTGGCCAATCATGGTGACTCGGAAGCTGGGGGAGGGCTTTAAGTCTTTGGACCCGGGCTGGTACTCTGCTATGGCACAAGGGCAAGCTATCTCTACCCTAGTCAGAGCCTACCTGTTGACCAAGGACCACACATTCCTCAACTCCGCTTTGCAAGCAACTGCACCTTACAAGCTCTTGTCGGAGCAACGCGGCGTGAAGGCCATCTTCATGAACAGACACGACTGGTACGAGGAATATCCCACTTCGCCCAGCTCCTTTGTTTTGAACGGATTCATGTACTCCCTGATTGGACTGTACGACTTAAAGGAAACTGCAGGGGAGAAGCTAGGCAGAGAGGCCAAGCTCCTGTACGACCGGGGCATGGAGTCCCTCAAGGCGATGCTTCCGCTGTACGACACGGGTTCGGGATCCATCTACGACCTCCGTCACTTCATGCTCGGCACGTCTCCCAACTTGGCCCGGTGGGACTACCACACCACCCACATCAACCAGCTCCAGCTGCTCGGCACGATCGACGAGTCGCCCGTCTTCAGAGAGTTTGTCAAGAGGTGGAAGACTTACCTGAAAGGGAGCCGGGCCAAGCACAACTGAGCCGAGCCGAGCCGAGGGGCTGAAAAAGGTCTTTCTCCAGGCCGGTCTGCTGGCGAATGGCCGTCTTTCCACCAAAACGTTCAACAAGGTGGGGTGCGTGTGGGGTGCGTGTGCGTCCGGCTTTTGAAAACAGATTCTGTTTCGAAGAAGTGGTCCTTAAAACCCAGTCTTTTTAACCGATTGCATTCCAGTGGAAAATACTTGAGTGTGGGAAGCAAACGTTCCCAGCGCCATCCCGGTCCCAGATTGTTTATCCTAGGCAGAGTTGCTCCAGTTTAAGCCCACAGTGAGTCTGAACGGGAGGGAGTGCCCCTGCCTTAGGATTGCGCTGTCGATGTGTTTGCTAACCTGCTCCGCAGCAATCTGTGGTGACGCTGCAGCGTAGCGTAATGCGCCTGTCCTCATGAGAGTTTCCCCCCTCCTGTAGGGGGAAAAAAAGAACGTACGGATGGCTTTCATCATTCAGCGTCTGGTAGGAAAATTAGAATATGGCCTCTTGAAAATTAAAAATAGAATTATTTCTATTTGCAGCAGCATTGGGGGGGGGGGGGGGAAATGTCTGCAAGACACCTCTGCCTGCTTGGAACCCAGAGAGTGGGACGGCGTCCTTCTTTTTGAGGGAGGAAGGGCAGTTTTTTAAATACTTTTGTTTCCTTCTGGGGAAATTCAGAGCTATTTGTTTAAAAATAATTAAGTACTTTAAATGCTTCGTTTATTTGAAGATGTGCAAACGGGGGAAATTGTCGTGCCATTTGGGATTCTCTGTGAAGCTCCGCAGAGGGACCGCCGACAGCGGCCGGAACTGCCAAAGAGTCTGCTGGTGCCCTTGCGCAGTTCCCCGCTCTTTGTCCGAGAGAGGCGCTCTGTGGATCTTGCCCACTGGCGAGGGCGGGCTTTGCTCTTCTAAGCACAAAGGCAGCTGACTGCACAAAAGACGGCCACCTCGTCTCCAACTAGCTGGTTCCAGAGCCAGAGTTTCAAGCTTAGTCTTTCCAGTTGTTGTAAGCAAACCAAATTTTATTCATAAGTGGGGTTCTGCTGACCCCTGAGTTTTTCCACAGCGCTGGGATCTTGCAAGTGCTCCTCTGTGTTTTGTTTTTGTGAATGGCTGGGGGGTGGGGGGCAGTTTGAGGCTTGTAGCTGACTGTAAATCATGCCTCCCCTGCCTTCGCTCCGTGGTGCAGGCCGACAGCACCGGCCGCTTCCCCCCTTTGGCTTGGCCCAGTGTTTGTCATGGTGACCCAAGCAAAGGCTGGCCAAGGGCCAACCCATTGGGCGTCCAGAGGGCCTGTGTGGTCCCCACATGTGGATGCTCCCCTCTCTGGCTACGATGTGCTTGGGGAAGCCCTCTCTCGCGGCGCTCCAGGCTGTTCAGTGGAGCTCCCGTTAATATGATTGTCTAGAAACTTGCTTTGGAAGTCTTCTGTTGCTGCTGGTTGGAAATGCCTTTGCCGTCTCTTTCTCCCATTCTCTCTCAGATGTCCTGCATTTTGGCCATTCCCTCTTGATCTGCAGCCTCTGAGGAAGTGAAGGTTTGGGGGATCCAAGCAGACAGCTGTAGAGAGGTCCGGCGGGTATAAATCTGAAAGGTGCCCTTCGCCGGGAGGAGCAAGCGCAGCATGCTGGGCCATGGGCTGATGCATCTGCAAATCGCTTGGCTGCTCACCAAAGCACAAACCCCGGTCAGATCCACGCACGTTGTTATTGGCAGCTGTTCCTTTCCTTCTCATATTGTGACGGACCACAATTGCTGACATCTCTGCATCACTCTGGAAAGGGCACAGGCCAGTGATCCGGGGGGGGGGGGTGTCCCATAAAGCACTTCTGGAGACGGAAGAGCCAAATGGTTCCCGTTAACTTCCTGTTCCCGAGAGGGCCCCTGCCCTCCCACGAGAGCGGCATTGCAAGGTGGCATTTGGGGCCTCGGCAGAAAGGGGCAGCCATGAAAAGCCTTCTGCGCCGTTTGCTCTGTTAGCAGGAATGCTTAGTGCAGTGGTGGCGAACCTTTGGCACTCCAGATATTATGGACTACAATTCCCATCAGCTCCTGCCATGCTGGCAGGGGCTGATGGGAATTGTAGTCCATAACATCTGGAGTGCCAAAAGTTCGCCACCATGGGCTTAGTGGGACCCAGGCCACTGGGGCATCTGTATTCGAAGGTGGGTCAGAGCACCTGTGTCTGGTTTGGAGGGGCGACTGGGCTTTCCACACGGCTTCCAAAAGGTTTCCCAGTGTTCACCCTTTTCTTGGTGTGTGGTTTCTCCACACAGTAGATCAGGGGGTCTGCAACCTGCGGCT
>NW_025949683.1:0-24976 GCF_021028975.2 Sphaerodactylus townsendi
ACCTACCTACCTACCTACCTACCTACCTACCTACCTACCTACCTACCATCTAGTTTTGTGACATATAAAGCACAGAAGTTCATGCATTTTATTTCCTAACCCAGTTTCTATTAAAGTGCTTGTAAATTAAATTGAGGCTTGAGTTAATGGGGATTATCTCTACTTTTCCAGGTGCACCTTTTGACCCTACCTTTGTTCTGAGTCGTACTGTGTCCAATGTGATCAGTTCTATCATCTTTGGCAACCGCTTTGACTATGAAGATAAGGAGTTTCTCTCTTTGCTAAACATGATGCTGGAAATTTTCCGTTTTAATTCAAGCTCAGTGGGGCAGGTAAATTTTTAAGGATGAGTTAGAAAGGGAGAACATTCTGGACTCAAATGTTAAAAATGTGATCATATGTCTATGTTCTCCATGTTGGCAAACTCGGAATGTTTCTCATAAATAGGGATGTTTGTTCTTCCTCTACCCCATCCCGGCAACTCCAAATTACAGCTTTACGAAATGTTCTCTGGATTCATGAAGTACCTGCCTGGCCCTCAACGTGACGCCTTCAAGCATCTTTCTGGGCTAGAAGAATTCATTGCAAGGAAGGTGAAAGAGAACCAGGAGACTCTGGATCTGGCCTGTCCACGAGATTTCATTGACTGCTTCCTGATAAAAATGCATCAAGTATTATTATAACTATTATGGTTATTGTTTTATATTATTTGAAACTGCTAGTAGAAATTTGGTAGCTGCTAGAACAGAAGATATAGTATTTTGATGGGAAGGATGAAGTGTTCATGTGGGGTGGGGGCCTAAATAAAACCAACCATCTAATTTTGGAAATGAAAATACCATGATGTGTGAATCCTGTTCATTTGCACACCTGCAACACAGACTATTCTACTTTTCAGAGACACTACATGAGTTTCTCATCTGTTCTCTGTTCCCTTTCTGCTCCCTTTGCCTCACAAGCAATCTCAACCCAAGGTGTTATGTGAACTGTTCCCTCATACAAGTTTCCTTTTAACTTAATAGACAGTAGGCATTTGATTTTCAATGTTCCATGAACGTCCATTTTCCTCAGTTGTTCGATCATGACCTCACACCAGCCCAATGAAATGTGTGTGTTTGGGGGGGGTGGGTGGCAGCAGGGAAAGAAAGCATTTCAGAAGGTGAAAGTCATATTTTAGCTTTTCCAGCATGATCAGTGAAACATGTTTCCATTTTCTTCTGCCAAGGAAAGGGAAAACCCACACACAGAGTTCTTCCTGAAGAATCTTGTTATGACAACACTCAACATATTCTTTGGTGGAACTGAAACTGTCAGCACAACCTTGCGCTATGGCATCCTGCTTATGCTGAAGTTCCCAGAAATTCAAGGTACTCATGGAAGGAGGGAGAGTGCGCCGGGAAGGGGGGGGGGTAAAAGAGGCTTTCTCTGAAGTATGTCCAAAATTTCAGAGAATTTTGTAGACTACCAAATGTGTGAGTTCTTCAGCATGTGCCCCAAAGACTAGGTGGAAATCATCGAAAGCTGTGCAATTAGTCCATGCAGCTGGCTTCCCAGTGTAGTTATGGGGAGTTCCTGCCCAGGAAATGTGTTCCCAGAATATTTTTCTCCACCTTTCTCCAGGATACTTCCTGTGTTCCCATCTGTGAACCATGCTATGGGAAACAGAACTGCAGCAGCCAATTTGATTCCTTGTTGGTTCTCAGGAAGGTCTGACTATAAATGAACCAGTTCAAATGCCATCTTTATAGCCTGTGGTTTTTCAACAGATAAGGTTTATCGGGAGATTGATCGAGCTATTGGCAGGAATCGTGGTCCCAACATGGATGACTGTTCACAACTGCCCTACACTGAGGCTGTGATCTATGAGATCCAGAGATTCGGTGACATGCTCCCCAGGGGGCTAGCACGACGCGTGAACAGTGATACCCAGTTTCGAGGATACACAATTCCCAAGGTATGGTTTATGGCTCAGTCAACTTCCCCAAGAAGCTGTCATCACAGGTGAACTAATGTGATCAAAATGGGAAATTTGGTTCAGTTGCAAGAGTTAAATACGTTATTACAGCAACATCAAGAAGTCATTAACATAACATTAACATCATTAACATGACAATATTAAGAAATAATTAACATGGCAGAAATGCAAGTTATCTATTCTGTACTATTCTTTGTTCTGTTTTTCTCTTCCAAAGACACATAAAATCTTAAAATTATTAGGATGACAGGAACAAGGATGTTTGGGACTCAAAATCTGAGGGTGCACCCAGCTTGCCAAAAATTCCAAAGTCATTCCCCATTATCCCCACTTAAAGGGAAGAAGAAGAGGCCTCGCAGCCACCTCCTGCCAGAATTTCTCTAATTATGTATCTTCTATTAATTTTCAACATTTGCTCAGTATTCTTTCTTCTGTTTTTCAGCCCTGGCACTGTGCTCCGGAATCTTTAATTCTACAGTAACAGTCATCTTCCTCCCCTGAAGCTTAGCATGTTTAACATGTCTTTCAATCAGCACTTGCGCTCCAGAATTGACCATCTTCTGTATGATTTTCTGCTTAGTGCCATGTTTTTCTTTCTCATTTCTTCCCAGTGGACAAGGTTTTCTTCTCTTTAAAAAGAATGTTATTTGTTTGTGTGCTCTTTTTTCTGTTCACATAGTTTTTCCATCTCTTCCTGTGAATTCCTTTGGTCTTTTTCTTATCATTTTGGGACTCTCCAGTGGTGAGATTCCAATAATTTAACAACCGGTTCCAGTGGTGGGATTCCAATAATTTAACAACTGATTGTTTACAAGCACCATTTTAACAACCGGTTCTGCCAAAGTGGTGTGAACCTGCTGAATCCCACCACTGGGACTCTCCCATCAGAAAATGGCTTTTCAATCTGTAATCCCCCTTTATCCCACAGTCTTCCAAGGATGCAGAAACTCTTCCTATGGATTGTTCTGGTTCATTCCCCTGATGGGGTCGCAATGGCGGATTCCACATGGGCCAAAAACAAGTTTGAAAATGGTGTGAAAATGGTGTAAACCCTTTTACACTGTTTTAAACCATTTTCACACCACTGTTTTTGGCCCACGCGGAATTCGCCTATGTTTGCTATTTAAGGGACTGTCCTGGGATCTAATGACATTTCCTTAAATAGCAAACCACACATGTGGTGGGAGGACAGTTTAGAAATCTCCCAGATGTTCTCTAACCCTTGGTGGCTTAGTTGGCCAGTTCCTTCATCTTACACTTGCGTGGCCCGCAGCTGCTCCCAACATCTTGTGCCTCCTGGAAAATGCTTGGACCTCATCAGAAAGGATAGCTTTGGCTCATTCTAAGGGTGGGGAAGGCCTCATTCTAAGTGCAACAGGTTTGGATGCAAGGCTTCCGTGGTTTCTTTTCAGGCTTCTGTGCTTGCTTCTTGTGTTGGTTGTACATATAAACTGCTGATAAAGGCTGTGTTGGTTGTACGTATAAACTGCTGATAAATAATATGACTCTGAATTTTTCCCTCTGCAATCTTGAGCATCCTCAGTCAAAATTCTTGAGGTCTATCCTACAGCTCCCAAACAACATTTCGAACGCTGCATTGCGTATAGAGACTGGCCTAATTTCAGTACAAGCAAAACTATGGACACTCTCTATACTATATTGGCTCAGGCTATGCTATTGCCAGAGGGGTCTTGCAAGACTTGTCTTGTCTGACATATTTGTTCCCCTGTGGCTTAGAGCAGTTTTACGGAAACTTTCACATTATGGACTCTCTAAACAACTAATTACCAGCATGAATTATGATAGAGCTAGGGATCTTGTTAAACTTAGAATCATAGATGTCGAGAGGCAACACGATCTGAATAAACTTAAACACCCAATTTTCAGTAAAATAATGCTGAATAAACTTTCAATAATGCCTTATCTTACTTCTTTGTTTAACGTTAACTATGGAAGAGCCTACAGCCTACTCCGTTACACCACCCTTTCGTCCAACTATACCAACGGGATTTATAACAAAGTACCAACTGAGGGTAGAATTTGCAGTTGCCAAATAGGAGGTGTTGAAAACTCGGAACATATATTATTTGAATGCTCATACTATGATGAGATACGTTGGATGCTTCTGTCCTTTGACCAGACAAACTCTCCTTTGGCTAAGAAAGAAAAGGTTAAAATACTGTTATCAGATACCAATAAAAATCTAACGTATTCTGTTGCCAAGTTTGCCTGGATATCAAGTAAAATCAGGAAGGCCCGACAGAGCACTACTGGCTCTGCCAGCTAATTGTAAGGATGGCAATTCTGCCTGGTTCTCTCCCAGCCAGCTGGCCTTGACGGAATGCCTCCAACCGGGCGATGGGCCAGATTCGGCAGCAACAACCTTGGTGGACGGCTTATCTTGCTGTCCAGGATGAGCATTCCGTTCTCATGAGATGGGCCCGGATGGCCCAGGGAGGGGGGAGGACTCGGGTACGTTATAACCTGTAGTTTGGGCAGGAGGTCTCATTCCTGTCATATCGTGTGTGTGTGCTTTCTAAGATGTCTGAATAAAAGGACTTATATTCAAAAGCCTTTTATTTCTGCTCTTTGGAATTCCTTACACTAATCCTTATTATTAATTATTATTAGACTGACCTTCTACTCATTATCTTGAGCTGATGTTCTGAGTTCCTGAGGCCTATTATCTGCATTTTGTTAACTGTTTTAATCTGTATATTTGTAATATCTGTAAATTTTATGATTTTAATTCTTTTGGATCTTGTTGGTCAATGACCGTAAATAAACTATGATGATGATGACTCTGAATTTTATATTACCATATAGCTAATTTGTCCTTTTTTATTGTTTGTTGTGGCCAATGTTCCATATTTTCAAAACTGACTACACACACTCACACATACCAGGTGGCAAAATTCCTAAAGTTCTTTGAAAATTTTACCATTGGACTGCCAAGCCACCATTTCCTTTCCAATAACAGTCCTCAAAAAAGACTGAGTAACAACCAGCTAGCTAAAGCTACACACCAATACAATTACACTACCTCAAAAACACCTTTCCACACATATTTGCTGGTAGATCTTATGGTTTAGTAATTTCTTTTTTTTTTGAGTTCTTAATACGTTATTAAGTTAAAATATTGAAAAATTTCAAATTCCATAAACTTAAAAAGAAAAACAATATCCTGCATGACTTCAATTAAGTAACAAACATAAATTACATCCGCTTGACCATCAACTTACTTACATTTCTTTATATTTATTATAAATTCCATTTATTAGTCATAAATTTAAATCAGTAAGACAGCCTACGTAATTTGTTATCCTTCCCTTCCATCACTCCAATTATTTTCTCTTTCTCTGATTTCAGGGGACTGAGGTTTTCCCTTTGCTGGGCTCTGCACTAAGAGACCCCAACTATTTTGCCAACCCTGATGCATTTGACCCCCAGCACTTCCTGGATGAGAATGGGAAGTTCAAGAAGAATGATGCTTTCATTCCATTCTCCGCAGGTGAACGTCCTATCCAGCCCCTCTCCCTGTCTCCCCAACCCCTACAAGAACTCACTTGTAGCCAGACTTTGCTAGCTAGGCCAATAAGAAAACTCTTCTTCTTTTTACTAGGCAAAAGATATTGCTTTGGGGAACGACTGGTCCGTATGGAACTTTCCCTTTTCTTCACCAGTATGATTCAGAACTTCCACATCAAATCTCCAATCCCACCAGAAGAAATTGATATCTCCCCTATGCTGGTTGGTTTTGCTACCATTCCGCGTGTTTATGATATCTGCATGATTCCACGTTGATTCTCTTTCAGTAGCAATAAAAAGCATTTCCGAATTTGGCTATCCAAAAAACAAAAAATGAAATACTAGTCTTTTCCTTACCAAATATCCTCCCACATTCTTTTATTCCATAACATCTTTGTTGTTTCCTTTGCAAATGCAACACTAGTCAGAGAAATAAGCAGAGATTGAACCATTCAAGGAAGAAAGAAATTGCGGAAACTGATTGGAAACATTTACATATCTTTTGTGACCAGAGAACATGTGTGCTCTACCCAGAATGAGGGTTGGGGCTATTGTTACCCAGGTGGCAATGTCTGAAGCTGCAGGAACGGTGTTGCTAGTTGCTATGCGTATTGATTGAGGGTGGGAAACATGTTCAGGTGAAGTCCCTCTATCAAAGTCCACAATTTGGCACACACCTTGGTCTGAACTGTCTATGACACCAACAGAGGTGACTGATAGGGCACTGCCAAGAAATAGGCTCTCCTATCTTGGCATGGGCTCGCCTGCCAACCTTCTGAAATAAAAAAATAGACACTGTAATGCTGCCACCTTAGCAAAACAAAACAAGAAAACCCCAAAAACATCTTAATGAGCATCTGGATTGGGTTTAAAGCACAGCCACGTCCTGATTTCACCTTTCATAGCCCACCTACAGGAGTGCTGAGCTGAACTACTAAGAACCCAACTCTTCCACTTGGAGAAAATGACATGGATTTGAGAGGTTGACTGGAGGAAAAGCATTTCTCCATTAAACCTTCTAAGCTTACACATTCCATACAATGTAGATGGAGAGATGAACACAATATCTATGGCCAAATCTGACAGAAACAAGGGCCCTTTCCGCACAGGGCCAAAAACAGCGGCCCAGGGACGGAAAAACACTGGTCCCTGGGGAGCTGTTCGCACAGGCAGTGCTGCTGCAACACACCAGGGCCGTCCTGTGCAGCCCCGAGCAGCGCGAAGGCACCGCTTTCCACCTCCCTTCCCGAGGGAACAGCACCGCAAACAGCACCGCGCCGAACACGCCGCTTTCCCATCCCCCCTCTCACCTCGTCCTCCAGCGTCAGTCTGGAGGGCTGCTGAGACCCACCCTGCAGCCCTCCAGACCAACGCTGGAGGACGAGGTGAGGGGCGGGGACACAGAAGAGGCGGCTCCGTGCAGAGCTGCCTCTTCTGCACCGGCCTCTGCAGGGGCCACTCACACACTCCCGTGCGAACGGCCCCCTTCCCTCCACCAGCTTAATTTCTGCCGGTGGAGAGGCGCCCTTTCCGCTGTGCAGAAAGGGCCAAGGACTCAAACTGCAGGAAGCCAGATCTGGGGATCTGCAAACACATTTATTCTCTTCCCTCTTGAACACCCCCTCCCATCTTCGCACATGTGAATAGCTCTGTTATGGAGTTCTGAGCATCTCAAGACCAATAAATAGTCTTCTGCCTGGAGCCTCTGCTCCTCCCTCCCCGCTTCCTGAGGCCCTAGGCAAGGTCACCTACTTAGCTATGTTACCAACCACAGAGATTTAGAACAAAAGGTCCATTAACATATGATAAACAGGTGTATGAAAGGATGTCCCCCTGCCCATGTGTGGTCTTGAGGCCTGAATGGTTTAGTGCAAGGGAGGGCAGGTGCCTGACACATACAGTCCTAAGCTCTCTGCTAAGGTCAAAATGGTTCCTCAAGTTTTTGAGCCCCTCAAACTCCCCAGACCAAGAAAACAGTTCTTGAGCCAGGCATGCAGATTCAGCCAGTTGCAGGAACTGCTAAGCACAACATAGTTGGTTGGTGGTTCTGAGCCCTCTGATCCTCAGATCTTTCTTTTCCACCCCTCTGCATTATCCAGAGCTGCTTTGCTTGGAGGGAGACTACAGAAAGAGCTCACATAAGAGAGAAGCTCATCTTTTTTTCTTTACCTGCCCACATCATCCTGAGTTCTATTGATCTAGAATCCAGCATCAAGAATCTAGAAAAGAGAACTCTGACCAGAGAGGAGTGTGAGGTTCTGTCAGGACCAAAGCCTGAATAGTAACGGTCAGGCCGCAGCCATGCCTGGCCTGGCATCTCTCACATCCACACCCAAAACCACATCTGCGCTGGCATTATCATCGCCCAAGGCTGGGAAGGTTTTCGATTGTTTGCTTGCAACTTAGTTGCACAGGCAAACCGCTTCCTTATCTCCAGCTTCCTGCAGGAGAAAAGCATCTGCAAATGTCTCAAAACAATACTTATTTCTCACCATCTTTTCTTATGCTGATGTTTTGGGAATGCGAGGGTTATGGGGAATATGGGATGAGCCATGTGGCTCAGGAATATACTGGGGTTCAGGGGACAAAGCACCAGCTTTGGCTTCCTGAATCTGGGGCTGACAACAGTTCCAATAAAGCTCTTGAAACTTTCCTGAGTCTTGCACTTTCCTGAGCCCTGGCATTTATTCCATGGAATCCGACACTGACCGTGGAGGGGGTGCCCGTTCCCACTGCTAATTCTGCCTGATGGTGCCTTTCCCATGAGGAGGTAGCTTGTGAAGCTGTATGCTCCCACGCATGATGTTGTCAAACCTTGGATTTGGAAATCACGGAAACAGTAGATTTGTTCTAAAACCTTTATAGGTAACATCGTAAAAGAGGAATGTAGTGATTCCCACACAAACCCCTTACCTATATCCCGTTGCTCCCTCCCACAGAGTCAAACATCTCCTACTCCCCTCTACAAACTACAAAGCATTCACTACAAAGCATTGCAAGCCTGGGAACAGTTCACATCTTCCTTTGATAAGATCTGTGTCCAGGATACCCTGGGGCGCCAAGGGGAAGACACCGGACTTTCGCCCCACATCAGAGGATAGTAAGCCGCCATTTGACACTGACTCAGTCCTGACATTCTGCCCCCTTTAAGACTTCCCCTCACCCCGGACAGTCAGGGTAAGCCCGGTGGAAAGCTTTCACTAAATGGGGGGCTTGCACATGTCCCGAGTCCACCCATTTATTGTGCCCGTCCGGGAAATGGGTCCAGGCAATCAGGTACTGCAAGCGGTTGCGATGCACTCTAGAGTCCAGGATTGCTTCCACTTCATAGTGAGGCTCCCCCCACACGCGGACTGGTGTGGGCACCTCCCCCCGGGGATGCTATTTGTCTGGGGGGTACCTCCTTGAGGAGGCTGCAATTAAAAACAGGGTGTATGGATCTCAGATTCTTTGGCAACTATAGCTTGTCAGTCAAATGCTTAATCACCCTAAGCACAGCGAAAGGTCCAATATATTTCTGCCCTGGCTTCCTACACCCCTGCAACCCCCTCAAGTTCCTGGTAGACAAATATATCCAATCCCCCACCACGAGAGTGATGGGGCACCATTTCTTATTGGCTTTCTGCTTGTGCCCCTGTTTAGCCTTCTCCAGCACCTTTTGCATGGGACCCCACGCTTGCCAGATAGACTGTACCCATTCCTGGAGCCGCACCACCACTGTTGTACCTCCCCCAGGAATGGAAAGGGTTTAGCTGACTGGCCCAAAACGACCTCAAAGGGGTATTTTCCTATGCTACTATGCACTGTGTTGTTATATGCAAACTCGGCAAAGGGAACCAAGTCCGCCCAATTGTCTTGGTGATAATTGATGTAACACCACAGATATTGTTCAAGGGTAGTGTTCATGCAATCACTTTGCCCATCTGTTGGCACATGGTAAGCTGAGGAAAGAACTTGCTCCGTGCCTAGCAGCTTGAGAAAATGGGACCAGAAATGCCATACAAATTGGCTGCCTCGGTCTGAAATTATTTTGTTGGGGGCAGCGTGCATTGGGCGCAGATCCACCCGTGTTCTGACTACTGTGATAAAAGTATTAACGTATAATAACTCAAAAGGATTTGCTCAAGGATCTGCACTTAGGATCTGCACTTAGGATCTGAACAAAGGGATCTGCACAAAAGGATCTGCAAGTTGTGTTTGTCCATTATGAGTAGGAGCAGTTTGACATGTCAGGAAACTTGCATTCAACACGTTTGGGGTTTTACAGGTATTTACTATTTCAGCCAAATCCATGTTTTGCAATCCTGGGCAAATACTGTTAACATATCATTGGTTAATGGGATCTGCTCAAGACGCCACTTGTGATTGTCCATGATGAGTAGGAGCAGTTTGACATGTGAGGAAACTTGCATTCAACATATTTGGATATTTACAGGTATTTACTATTTCAGCCAAATCCGTGTTTTGCAATCCTGAGCAAATGCTGATAACATACCATACGTCAATGGGATCTGTTCAAAACTCCACCTAGTGTTTGTCCATGATGAGTAGGAGCAGTTTGACCCCTGAGGAAACTTGCATATACACGTACTTACTATTTCAGGAAAATAGCTGTTTTGCAATGCTGTGCTAAAAGTGTTAACGTATCATAGGTCCAAAGGATTTGCTCAACACTCCACCTAGTGTTTGTCCATGGTGCGTAGGAGCAGTTTGACACGTGAGGAAACTTGCATTCAACACATGTGGTTTTTTACAGGTACTAATTCTTTTAGCCAAATTCCCATTTTGCAATGCTGTGCTAAAAGTGTTAACATATCATAGGTCCAAAGGATCTGCTCAACACTCGACTAGTTTTTATCCATGATGAGTAAAAGCAGTTTGACACATGAGGAAACTTGCATTCAACAGATTTGGATATTTACAGGTACTTACTATTTCAGCCAAATTCGTGTTTTGCAATCCTGGGCAAATACTGTTAACATATCATTGGTTAATGTGATCTGCTCAAGACGCCACCTAGTGTTTGTCCATGATGAGTAGGAGCAGTTTGACATGTGAGGAAACTTGCATTCAACATATTTGGATATTTACAGGTATTTACTATTTCAGCCAAATCCGTGTTTTGCAATCCTGGGCAAATGCTGTTAACATATCATTGGTTAACGGGATCTGCTCAAGACGCCACCTAGTGTTTGTCCATGATGAGTAGGAGCAGTTTGACATGTGAGGAAACTTGCATTCAACATATTTGGATATATACACGTACTTACTATTACAGGCAAATAGCTGTTTTGCAATGCAGTGCTAAAAGTGTTAACGTATCATAGGTCTAAAGGATCTGCTCAACACTCCACCTAGTGTTTGTCCATGATGAGTAGGAGCAGTGTGACACATGAGGAAACTTGCATTCAACACATGTGGGTTTTACAGGTACTTACTATTTCAGCCCAATTTCCCTTTGGCAATGCTGTGCTAAAAGTGTTAACGTATCATAGGTCCAAAGGATTTGCTCAACACTCCACCTAGTGTTTGTCCATGGTGCGTAGGAGCAGTTTGACACGTGAGGAAACTTGCATTCAACACATGGGGTTTTTTACAGGTACTAATTCTTTTAGCCAAATTCCCATTTTGCAATGCTGTGCTAAAAGTGTTAACGTATCATAGGTCCAAAGGATCTGCTCAACACTCGACTAGTGTTTATCCATGATGAGTAAAACCAGTTTGACACATGAGGAAACTTGCATTCAACACATTTGGGTATTTACAGGTACTTACTATTTCAGCCAAATTCGTGTTTTGCAATCCTGGGCAAATACTGTTAACATATCATTGGTTAATGTGATCTGCTCAAGACGCCACCTAGTATTTCTCCATGATGAGTCAGAGCAGTTTGAACCTTGAGGAAACTTGCATTCAACACGTTTGGGGTTTTACAGGTATTTACTATTTCAGCCAAATCCGTGTTTTGCAATCCTGGGCAAATGCTGTTTACAAATCATTGGTTAATGGGATCTGCTCAAGATGCCACCTAGTGTTTGTCCATGATGAGTAGGAGCAGTTTGTCATATGAGGAAACTTGCATTCAACATATTTGGATGTTTACAAGTACTTACTATTTCATCCAAATTCGTGTTTTGCAATCCTGAGCAAATGCTGTTAACATATCATTGGTTAATGTGATCTGCTGAAGACGCCACCTAGTGTTTGTTCATGATGAGTAGGTGCAGTTTGACCCATGAGGAAACTTGCATTCAACACATTTGGGGTTTTACAGTGACTTACTATTTCAACCAAATTCATGTTTTGCAATCCTGGGCAAATACTGTTAACATATCATTGGTTAATGTGATCTGCTCAAGACGCCACCTAGTGTTTGTTCATGATGAGTAGGAGCAGTTTGACCGGTGAGGAAACTTGCATTCAACACATTTGGGTATTTACACGAACTTACTATTTCAGCCAAATTCGTGTTTTGCAATCCTGAGCAAATGCTGTTAACATATCATTGGATAATGTGATCTGCTCAAGACGCCACCTAGTGTTTGTCCATGATGAGTACGAGCAGTTTGACCCGTGAAGAAACTTTCCTTTAACATATTTGGGACTTTACAGGTACTTACGATTTCAGCCAAATTCGTATTTTGCAATCCTGAGCAAATGCTGTGAACATACCATACGGCAATGGGATCTGTTCGAAACTCCCCCTAGTGTTTTTCCATGATGAGTAGGAGCAGTTTGACCCGTGAGGAAACTTGAATTCAACACATTTGGGTATTTACACGTACTTACTATTTCATCCAAATTCGTGTTTGGCAATCCTGAGCAAATGCAGTTAACATACTATACCCCAATCGGATCTGTTCAAAACTCAACCTAGTGTTTGTCCATGATGAGTAGGAGCAGTTTGGCCCATGAAGAAACTTGCATTCAACACCTTTGGGGTTTTACACGTACTTACTATTACACCTGTGTTTTGCAATCCTGGGATAATGCTGTTAACATGTCATTGGTTAATGTGATTTATTTATTTATTTATTTATTTATTTATTTATTTATTTATTTATTTATTTATTTATTTATTTATTAATCTTATATACCGCCCAATCCCTATATTCTCTGGGCGGTGAACAACAGTATAATTACGTATAGGTTTTTAAAGAATTAAGTTAAAAGCAGCAGATAATAACAACAATGCCCGCAATAGTACCAATTAAATGCTCCCAGAAGGGGAGGAAAAGAGTGGGGCCCATAGGTGGTAATGGCCCGAAAAACAGGAGGGTGAAGGGGGCACTCATCAGCGGCTGGACACTCCAAAAGCCCGTGAACAACTCCGTCTTGCAGGCTCCCGGCGGAACTCACCAAGATCCCCCCGCGAGGGCCCTCGACAGTTGGAGGAAGAGTGTTCCGACAAGTAGGGGCCAGGGTTTTCAAAGTCCTGTCCCGCTGCGGACGCCAGTCAGCATCATTGAGGGGCCAGGGACAATAAATTGGCCTCTGCTGAACTATATATTCCTAGTAACATCATATGGGGTATCGCAGTCCTGAAGGTATGAGGGTCCCAGGCCGCGTAAGGCCTTAAAGGTAAGTACCCATACCTTGAAAATGATCCGGAATTCAACCGGGAGCCAATGCAGGCGACAATAATATTGGTTGAATATGGTCACCGGAGGCTCATGGAGTTAGCAAGTGGGTTCTATTTTGGACCAGTTGTAACCCTCCCGACCAACCGCGAAGGGTAGTGTCCGCGTAGAGCCAGTTACAATAGTCCAACCTGGAGGTGACCGCTGTAATGGATCACCGCGGGCCAGGTCCATGTGGGAGAGGAAGGGAACCAGCCGCCGGGCCTGTCGAAGATGGAAAAACGCTAACCTCGGGTTATATGGGCCACCTGGGTCTCCATTGAAAGAGACGAATCCAGGTGGACCCCCAGGCTGCGGACTGAGGGGGCCGGCGCCAATAAGGCCCCCTCCCACACCGGCAGCTGGAAATTCCCACCCTCCCCCCCACGGCCAAGCCAGAGGATCTCCATCTTCGATGGATTAAGTTTTAACCTGCTCTGTTGCAACCAACCAGCAACCGCCTCCAAACAGTGCTGGAGAGCTGTATATGACCGCTCCCCCCTCCATCAACAGAGAATGAGCTGAGTGTCATCAGCGCATTCGATGACAGATCAGCCCAAAACTCCTCGCGACCAGCTGAGCAAGGGGTCGCATGTAGATTTTAAATAACAGCAGGGACAACAGCGCTCCCTGAGGTACCTCACAATGAAGTGGGCACCGCCGGGAGGCTTTGGTCCCCACACCACACTTTGCTGACTCCGATCCTCGAGGAACGAGGCAGGCAATCCATTGAAGGACAGCGCCCTGCACTTCAGAAGCTGCCAGGCAGTGGGTCAATAGGTCATGGTCAACCATATCAAATGCTGCGGTCAGGATCTAACAATACCAACAGCGCCGCATCCGCCTCGGTCAAGCTGCATATCGAGGCAAAGCCTGTGACGGCGACAAGAATGGTCTCCGTCCCATGCCCAGCACGGAAGCCGGATTCTCAAGGGATCGAACGCCGATACGTCATCCAGGGAAACTCTGAAGTTGCTCTGTTAATTATTCGCCCTCACTTACCTTCCCCAGAAACGTAAAAGATTCGAGACGGGGCGGTAATTGGCCAGATCGCTATAGGATCTATGGATGGTCTTTTCAAGAGTGGGTGGACCACTGCCTCCTTCCACCCACCCGGAACCACTCCTTCCTCAAGGGAGCCATTGATGATCTTCTTCAACAGGTGGGCTCTTAACTCCTCCTCGCAAAGCTTTAACAAGCCAGGAGGGGCACCGATCCAGAGGACAGGTAGTAGGTCTAACAGCAGCCAAGGCCCTGTCAACAGTGGCTTCGGAGAGCAGGGGAAACTTCGCTTAACATGGGCCCAAAAGACGGCAAGGCGTGGTTTCCAGTTCACTAATTATAGATAAAGAGTGGGGAAGGTCTTGGCGGAGAGATGTGATTTTATCTGCAAAAAAGCTCATAAATGCCTCACAGCTAATAGCCAATTGAGAATTTAGAGAACCCTCCGACAAGGAGGTCAAAGACCGAATCACACGGAACAATTGTGCCGGGCGAGAGCTAGCAGATGTGAGAGAGGAGGAGAAGAAAGCCCTCTTCGCCTCCTTCGTCGCCATCTCATAGGCTTTCATAAACATCCTATAAGATGTTCGAGCCACTTCGTCACGAGATTTCCTCCACACTCGCTCCAGACGTCTGAGACCCCGCTTTATATTGCGGAGCTCCACAGTGTACCATGGAGCCCGCCGAGAACGGGTTTAGAGGGCGCATGCGGGCAACAAACTCCTCGATGGCATCGGAGAGTCGGAATTTGAAGTCCTCCACCTGCTCATCGAGTGTGCCGGCAGGTTCAGGTTCCCGCAGAGCATTCAGGAAACCAATTGGATCCATGAGTCTCCGCGGGCGGGCATAAATCAGCCTCGTCGCCCAGACAGGGTTGGCGCTGCAGGTCCAATATCGACCTTCAGGGCTTAAATGGTCGGACCATGGCACTCTATCATTAGAGGATACCTAACAGGTCAATTCCCAGTCCAAAGACCAAATCCAGCGTGTGACCGGCCTCATGGGTGGGGCTGGTAGAATTTACTAAGGAGAGGCCTAGCATCGCCATGGATGACACTCAGGGTCCATCGTCGCCAGTAACAGGAGGCGGTATCGACGCGGACGCTGGAAATCACCCAAGACAATGAGTCGAGGGAACCGCAACGCCCAGTCAGCCACCACCTCCAGCAACCGTAAGAGACCGGCCCCAGGTGCGCTTAGGCAACCGGCAAAATAACGTATGACGGCTAACCTCTCCAAGGCCAACCACTCTAGGTCAATAATACACCCTATGCCGGGACTCTCCGGAATGACGGCCCTGAAGTTAGCCATTGTAATCACGGATGTACATCGCGACGCCGCCCCCCTGGCCCTGGGTTCGAGCCCGGTGGAGACACGCGAAACCTGGTAGCGCAACCTCGCCCAAGGCGACGGTCTCACCGTCACGCACCCAGGTTTCAGTGATACAAGCCAGGTCCATCTGCTGGTCCCCGAGATAATCACGGAGGACTGCGGTTTTATTATTGATGGATTCGACATTAAACAGCACCAGGGATCTAAGCAGGGTATTTTACTCTGAACTCAACCATTCTCATTCGCCGGGATAGTCGTGAGTATCAGTGTTTGCTTGGTTAACAGTATATCTCGTCTGTCTTCTATCATAAGGCCGCCGCCTACCGTCATATTTACCGCATCCCATTAAGACCGGAAGATCTGCTCAAGACGCCACCTAGTGTTTTTCCATGATGAGTAGGAGCAGTTTGACCCGTGAGGAAACTTGCATTCAACACATTTGGATTTTACAGGTACTTACTATTTAAGCCAAATTCATGTTTTGCAATCCTGGGCAAATGCTGTTAACATATAATAGGTTACTGTGATCTGCTCAAGATGCCACCTAGTGTTTTTCCATGATGAGTCGGAGCAGTTTGACCCCTGAGGAAACTTGCATTCAACACATTTGGGGTTTTACACGTACTTACTATTTCATCCAAATTCGTGTTTTGCAGTCTTGAGCAAATACGGTTAACATACCATACGTCAATGGGATCTGCTCAAAACTCTTCAGCAATTGCTGTGAACATGTCATTGGATAATGTGATCTGCCCAAGGCGCCACCTAATGTTTGTCCATGATGATTAGGAGCAGTTAGACCCGTGAAGAAACTTTCCTTTAACACATTTGGGGTTTTACAGGTACTTACAATTTCAGCCAAATTCGTGTTTTGCAATCCTGAGCAAATGGTGTTAACATATCATTGGTTATTGTGATCTGCTCAAGACGCCACCTAATGTTTGTCCATGATGAGTAGGAGCAGTTTGACCTGTGAAGAAACTTTCCTTTAACACATTTGGGGTTTTACAGGTACTTACTATTTCAGCCAAATTCGTGTTTTGCAATCCTGAGCAAATGCTGATAACATACCATATGTCAATGGGATCTGTTCAAAACTCCACCTAGTGTTTGTCCATGATGAGTAGGAGCAGTTTGACCCCTGAGGAAACTTGCATTCAACACATTTGGGTTTTACAGGTACTTACTATTTAAGCCAAATCCGTGTAATGCAATCCCGAGCAAATGCTCTTAACATACCATACGTCAATGGGATCTGTTCAAAACTCCACCTAGTGTTTGTCCATGATGAGAAGCAGCAGTTTGACCCGTGAGGAAACTTGCATTCAACAAATTTAGGGTTTGGCAGGCCAAAAGGCCGTAATAATAAATATCAAACACATTTGGGGTTTTACATGTGCTTACTATTTCAGCCAAATTTGTATTTTGCAATCTTGAGCAAATACTGTTAACAACACATTTGGGTATTTACACGTACTTACTATTTCAGCCAACGCAGTTTCTTGCAATCCCTGAGCAGTCGCTGTTAATATACCTCATACGGCCAATGGGATCTGTTCAAAACTCCACCTAGTGTTTGTCCATGATGAGTAGGAGCAGTTTGACCCCTGAGGAAACTTGCATTCAACACATTTGGGTATTTACACGAACTGATTATTTCAGCCAAATTCGTGTTTTGCAATCCTGAGCAAATGCTGTGAACATGTCATTGGATAATGTGATCTGCTCAAGACGCCACCTATTGTTTGTCCATGATGAGTAGGAGCAGTTTGACCCCTGAGGAAACTTGCATTCAACACATTTGGGTTTTACAGGTACTTACTATTTCAGCCAAATTGGTCTTTTGCAATCCAGAGCAAATGCTGTTAACATACCATACGTCAAAGCGATCTGCGCAAAACTCCACCTAGTGTTTGTCCATGATGCATAGCAGCAGTTTGGCCCATGAAGAAACTTGCCTTTAACACATTTGGGGTCTACAGGTACTTGCTATTTCAGCCAAATTCCTGCATTGCAATCCAGAGCAAATGTTGTTAACATACCATACGTCAATGGGATCTGTTCAAAACTCGACCTAGTGTTTGTCCATGATGAGTAGGAGCAGTTTGACCCGTGAGGAAACTTGCATACAACACATTTGGGGTTTTACACGTACTTACTATTTCAGCCAAATTGGTGCATTGCAATCCTGAGCTAATGCTGTTAACTAATCATAGGTTAATGTGATTGCTCAAGATGCAACCTAGTGTTTGTCCATGATTAGTACAAGTTTGACCCATGAGGAAACTTGAATTCAACCCATTTGGGGTTTTACAGGTACTTACTATTTCAGCCAAATTCGTTTTTGGCAATCCTGAGCAAATGCAGTTAACATACCATACCCCAATCGGATCTGTTCAAAACTCAACCTAGTGCTTGTCCATGATGAGTAGGAGCAGTTTGGCCCATGAAGAAACTTGCATTCAACACATTTGGAGCTTTACACGTACTTACTATTTCAGCCGTGTTTTGCAATCCTGGGATAATGCTGTTAACATATCATTGGATAATGTGATCTGCTCAAGACGCCACCTAGTGTTTGTCCATGGTGAGTAGGAGCAGTTTGACCCATGAAGAAACTTCTTCATGTCAACGCCAAGGGGATTCAACTAAAACTCCACCAAGTGTTTTTCCACGATGAGGAGCAGCTTGACCCATGAGGAAACTCTTTGCATTCAGCACACATTTGGAGTTTTACAGGTACTTACTATTTCATCCAAATTCGTGTTTTGCAATCCCGAGCAAATGCTTTTAACATACCATACGTCAATGGGATCTGTTCAAAACTCCACCTAGTGTTTGTCTATGATGAGTAGGAGCAGTTTGACCCATGAGGAAACTTGCATTCAACACATTTGGGGGTTGGCTGGCCAAAAGGCCGTAATAATAAATATCTAACACATTTGGGGTTTTACATGTACTTACTATTTCAGCCAAATTTGTATTTTGCAATCTTGAGTAAATACTGTTAACTTACCATAGGTTAATGAAATCTGCCCAAGACGCCACCTAATGTTTGTACATGATGAGTAGGAGCAGTTTGACCCGTGAAGAAACAATCCTTTAACACGTTTGGGGTTTTAAAGGTTCTTACTATTTCAGCCAAATTCGTATTTTGCAATCCTGAGCAAATGCTGTGAACATACCATACGTCAATGGGATCTGTTCAAAACTCCACCTACTGTTTGTCCATGATGAGTCGCAGCAGTTTGACCCGTGAGAAAACTTGCCTTTAACACATTTGGGGTTTTAAAAGTACTTGCTATTTCAGCCCAATTCGTCTTTTGCAATCCTGAGCAAATGCTGTTAACATATCATTGGTTAATGTGATCTGCTCAAGACGCCACCTAATGTTTGTCCATGATGGGTAAGAGCAGTTTGACCCATGAGGAAACAATCCTTTAACACATTTGGGGTTTTAAAGGTACTTACTATTTCTGCCGAATTCGTATTTTGCAATCCTAAGCAAATGCTGTTAACATACCATATGTCAATGGGATCTGTTCAAAACTCCACCTAGTGTTTGTCCATGATGAGTAGGAACAGTCTGGCCCATGAAGAAACTTGCATTCAACACCTTGGGGGGTTTACAGGTACTTATTATTTCAGCCAAATTCATGTTTTGCAATCCTGGCCAAATGCTGTTAACATATCATTGGTTAATGGGATCTGCTCAAGACACTGCCTAGTGTTTGTCCATGATGAGTAGGAGCAGTTTGACCCCTGAGGAAACTTTCCTTTAACACATTTGGGATTTACACGAACTTACTATTTCAACCAAATACTATTTCAACTGTTAAGAACACATTTGGGGTTTTACAGCTACTTACTATTTCAGCCAAATTCATGTTTTGCAATCCTGAGCAAATGCTGTTAACATATCATTGGTTCATGTGATCTGCTCAAGACGCCACCAAATGTTTGTCCATGATGAGTAGGAGCAGTTTGACCTGTGAAGAAACTTTCCTTTAACACATTTGGGGTTTTACAGGTACTTACTATTTCAGCCAAATCCGTGTTTTGCAATCCCGAGCAAATGCTTTTAACATACCATACGTCAATGGGATCTGTTCAAAAAACTCCACCTGCGTTTGTCCATGATGAGTAGGAGCAGTTTGACCAAGTGAGGAAACAGACCAACAATATTTGGGGTTTGGGTACTGGCCAAAAGGACGTAATAATAAATATCTAACACATTTGGGGTTTTACACGTGCTTACTATTTAAGCCAAATTTGCATTTTGCTATCTTGAGCAAATACTGTTAACAACACATTTGGGGTTTTACAGCTACTTACTATTTCAGCCAAATTCATGTTTTGCAATCCTGGCCAAATGCTGTTAACATATGATTGGTTTATGTGATCTGCTCAAGACGCCACCTAGTGTTTGTCCATGATGAGTCGGAGCAGTTTGACCCGTGAGAAAACTTGCGTTTAACACATTTGGGGTTTTACAAGTACTTGCTATTTCAGCCCAATTCGTCTTTTGCAATCCTGAGCAAATGTTGTTAACATATCATTGGTTAATGTAATCTGCTCAAGACGCCACCTAATGTTTGTCCATGACGAGTAGGAGCAGTTTGACCCGTGAGGAAACAATCCTTTAACACATTTGGGATTTTAAAGGTACTTACTATTTCAGCCAAATTCGTTTTTTGCAATCCTGAGCAAATGCTGTGAACATACCATACGTCAATGGGATCTGTTCGAAACTCCCCTAGTGTTTTTCCATGATGAGTAGGAGCAGTTTGACCCGTGAGGAAACTTGCATTCAACACATTTGGGGTTTTACAGCTACTTACTATTTCAGCCAAATTCGTGATTTGCAATCATGAGCAAATGCTGTTCAAATATCATTGGATAATGTGATCTGCTCAAGACGCCACCTGGTGTTTGTCCATGATGAGCAGGAGCAGTTTGGCCCATGAAGAAACTTGCGTTCAACACCTTGGGGGTTTTACACGTACTTACTATTTCAGCCGTGTTTTGCAATCCTGGGCTAATGCTGTTAACATATCATTGGTTAATGTGATCTGCCTCGTGATGCCACCTAGTACTATTGTCCATGATGAGTAGGAGCAGTTTGCCCATGAAGAAACTTGCATTCAACACCTTTGGGGTTTTAATACATCTATTTCACTACAGCTGTGTTTTGCAATCCTGGGATAATGCTGTTAACATATCATTGGTTCATGTGATCTGCTCATGATGCCACCTAGTGTTTGTCCATGATGAGTTGGAGCAGTTTGACCGCGAGGAAATTTGCATTCAACACAATGTGGTTTTACAGCTACTACTATTTCAGCCAAATTGTTTTGCAATCCTGAGCAAATGCGGTTAACATATCATTGATAGTGTGATCTTCTCAAGACGCCATCTAGTGTTTGTCCATGGTGAGTAGGAGCAGTTTGAACTGTGAAGAAACTTTCCTGTAACACATTTGGAGTTTTACAGGTACTTACTATTTAAGTCAAATCAATGTTTTGGTAATCACCGGAAAGCAAAATGCTTTTAACGATACCATACGGCCAATGGGATCTGTTCAAACTCCACCTTAGTGTTTGTCCATGATGAGTAGGAAGCAGTTTGTCCCCGCGGAGGAAACTTCGTGCATTCAACACACATTTGGGTTTGGCAGGCCAAAAGGTCAGAATAATAAATATGTCTAACACATTTGGGGTTTTACATCGCATTCTTCTACTATTTTCAGCCAAATTTGTATTTTGCTATCTTGAGCAAATACTACTAACAAAACATTTGGGGTTTTACAGCTACTTACTATTTCAGCCAAATTCATGTTTTGCAACCCTGGGCAAATGCTGTTAACATATAATTGGTTAATGTGATCTGCTCAAGACGCCACCTAGTGTTTGTCCATGATGAGTTGGAGCAGTTTGACCCGTGAGGAAACTTGCCTTTAACACATTTGGGGTTTTACAGGTACTTACTATTTTAGCCCAATTCTTCTTTTGCAATCCTGAGCAAATGCTGTTAACATATCATTGGTTCATGTGATCTGCTCAAGACGCCACCTAATGTTTGTCCATGATGAGTAGGAGCAGTTTGACCTGTGAAGAAACTTTCCTTTAACATATTTGGGATTTTACAGGTACTTACTATTTCAGCCAAATTCGTGTTTTGCAATCCTGAGCAAATGGTGTGAACATAAATCATACGCCAATGGGATCTGTTCAAAACTCCACCCTCGCTAGCAAGTTTTTCCATGATGAGTCGGAGCAGTTTGACCCATGAGGAAACTTGCATTCAACACATTTGGGTATTTACACGTACTTACTATTTCATCCAATTTCGTGTTTGGCAATGCTGAGCAAATGCAGTTAACATACTATACCCCAATCGGATCTGTTCAAAACTCAACCTAGTGTTTGTCCATGATGAGTAGGAGCAGTTTGGCCCATGAAGAAACTTGCATTCAACACCTTTGGGTATTTACACGTACTTCTACCTGCTATTACTCAGCCAAATTGTGTTTTGCAATCCTGGGATAATGCTGTTAACATGTCATTGGTTAATGTGATCTGCTCAAGATGCCACCTAGTGTTTTTTTTGTCCATGGTGAGTCGGAGCAGTTTGACCCTCGCGGAAGAAACTTTCCTGTCAACACATTTCGGAGTTTTACAGGTACTTACTATTTCAGCAATTCATCCACCGTTTCTGCAATCCTGAGCAAATGCTGTTAACATCCCATAACTCAATCGGGATCTGGTTCAAAACTCCACCTAGTGTTTGGACCATGATGAGTAGGAGCAGTTTGACCCCTGAGGAAACTTGCATTCAACACATTTGGGTATTATTACATCTAACTTTATTATTTCAGCCAAATTTGTGTTTTGTAATCCTGAGGATAATGCTGTGAACATGTCATTGGATGATGTGGATCTGCTCAAGATGCCACCTTTTGTTTGTCCATGATGAGTAGGAGCAGTTTGGCCTCATGAAGAAACTCTTCTTGTATTCAACACCTTGGGGGTTTTACAGCTACTTACTATTTCAGCTAAATTCTCCGTGATTTTTGCAATCCTGAGAAAAAATGCTGTTAACATATCATTGGTTCATGTGATCTGCCTCAAGACGCTTCACCTAATGATTGTCCATGATGAGTAGGAGCAGTTTGAATCGTGAGGAAACAATCCTTTAACACATTTGGGGTTCTAAAGGTACCTTACTATTTCAGCCATATTCGTGTTTTGCAATCCTGAGCAAATGCTGTGAACATACCATTGGATGCCAATGGGATCTGTTCAAAACGTTCCACCTAGTGTTTGGTCCATGATGAGTAGGAGCAGTTTGACCCCTGAAGAAACTTGCATTCAACACATTTGGGTATTTACACGTACTTATTATTTCAGCCAAATTCATGTTTTGTAATCCTGAGCAAAATGTTGTGAACATGTCATTGGATAATGTGATCTGCTGAAGATGCCACCTAAGAGTTTGTCCATGATGAGTAGGAGCAGTGTGGGCCTTATGAAGAAACTTCTATTCAACACATTTGGAGTTTTACACCTAACTTAATATTTCCTCAGCCAAATACTATTTCAACCGTTAAGAACACATTTGGGGTTTACAGCTACTTACCATTTCTCTTCAGACAAATTCATGTTTTGGCAATCCTGGCCAAATGCTGTTAACATATCATTGGTGCCAATGTGATCTTCGCTCAAGACGCCACCTAATGTTTTGTCCATGGTGAGTAGGAGCAGTTTGACCTCGTGAAGAAACTTCTCCTGTTTAACACTTTTGGAGTTTTACAGGTAATTACTATTTAAGCCAAATCCATGGTTTTGCAATCCCTATAAAATGCTTTTAACATACCATACCGCCAATGGGATCTGTTCAAAAACTCCACCTAGTGTTTGTCCATGATGAGTAGGAGCAGTTTGACCCATGAGGAAACTTTGCATTCAACACATTATGGGGTTTGGCTGGCCAAAAGGCCGTAATAAAAAAATATCTAACACATTTGGGGTTTTACTCGCACTTACTATTTCAGCCAAATTTGTATTTTACTATCTTGAGCAATACTGTTAACAACACATTTGGGGTTTTACAGCTACTTACTATTTCAGCCAAATTCGTATTTTGCAATCCTAAGCAAATGCTGTTAACATGTCATTGGATAATGTGATCTGCTCAAGACGCCACCTAGTAAGTTTGTCTTCAAGTGATGAGTAGGAGCAGTTTGGACCCATGAGGAAACTTGGTGATTTCAACACATTTGGGTATTCTTACACTAACTTACTACTATTTCAGCCAAATTCGTGTTTTGCAATCCTGAGCAAATGCTGTTAACATATCATTGGATAATGTGATATGCTCAAGACGCCACCTAGTGTTTCTCAATGGTAGGAGCAGTTTGACCCATGAAGAAACTTTCCTGTAACACATTTGGGGCTTTGCACGAATCCTACTATTTCAACCAAATACTATTTCAACTGTTAAGAACATTATTTGGGGTTTTACATGTACTTACCATTTCATGCATGTTTTGCAATCCTGAGAAAATGGAAGCTAACATATCATTGGTTCATGTGATTCGCTCAAGACGCCACCCACGTTTGTCCATAATGAGCAGTTTGACCGAGGAAAACAATCCCTTTAACACATTTGGGTTTTAAAGGTACTTACTATTTCAGCCACCAATTGGTGTTTTGCAATCCTGAGCTAATGCTGTGAACATACCACTTCCAAAGCCTTTATTGGCATTATAAACCACAAAGTTAGTAGAAAAAAAAGTAGAAAAAAAGAGGCATTTATCTACTAACTGGAGACATTAAAACATTAAAATGCATTAAAACATTAAATACATTAAATACATATTGCTAAAACAATGTTAAACGCTCACAACCACTTTGTAAACCGCGACACATATATATTAACTAACCATTACCAATAGTGAACATACCATACGCCCAATGGGATCTGTTCAAAACTCCACCTAGTGTTTGTTCCATGATGAGTAGGAGCAGATTGACCCCTCGTGGAGGAAACTTGCATTCCAACACATTTGGGTATTTACACCTAGACTTACTATTTCAGCCAAATTCGTATTTTGCAATCCTAAGCAAATGCTGTGAACATGTCATTGGATAATGTGATCTGCTCAAGACGCCACCTAGTGTTTGTCCATGATGAGTAGGAACAGTTTGGCCCATGAAGAAACTTGCATTCAACACCATTGGGGTTTGGCTACTTCCAACGTACTGCTAAAATTTTCGCCGTGTTTTGCAATCCTGGGCTAATGCTGTACACATATCACTGCAATAATGCATCCTGCTCAAGATGTCACCTAGTGTTTGTCCATGATGAGTAGGAGCAGTTTGACCCATGAAGAAACTTGCATTGAACACCTTTGGGGCTTTACAATTCCACTTACTATTACATACAGCTGTGTTTTTTGCAATCCTGGGATAATGCTGTTAACATATCATTGGTTAATGTGATCTGCTCAAGACGCCAC